>NW_006203827.1:405251-411706 GCF_000334495.1 Tupaia belangeri chinensis | reverse complement strand
GTAGTGATCTTGTGCAAAAAAAAAAAACATTTGTGAGCTTCTTGCTGTTTTATAGATTTTCTTGTAAATTATTCTTGTAACAACTCTGGTTTTGTTGTCCCTGTTGCAAAGGTTTTAAATATTTGTGACTGAATGTATGGTGAAACTGTCATAATGTTATCTAGCTGGGTTTTGTTATTGTTTATGGAATAAATAAAAAGAAAAGTTTAAAATACTGTTTTAGAATCATATGTAACCAAAAAAAACATTTCTAATAAAATTTATGTCCAAAATAAAAAAAGTTCTTCATTGTCTAGAGCAGTGTTTCTCAAACTATCTATGGCGAGGAACCAATATTTTTTAAGTCTCTCACAGATCGACACTATCATAAAACACAATAAAAATGATTATCCAAAAAAGTGAAATGGGGAAAAAAAGCACAGAAAATAACAGCCCCCACACCCAAATGTATAAGATTTAACATGTAAAATTGTCTTTCGAAACAAACTTAAGGAAAATGAAAAGAATTACAAAAAGTTGGTACCCTGTTTTAGACATGTCCATGATCAATATCATATTGCCATAGAAGGTTCTAACCACACACTGAGTAACACTTTGACTAGGACCAGCAGCATTACCATCATCTGGGAACTTTTAGGAATGGTGAATTCCAGGCCCTATGCCAATTGTGCTGAAGAAGAATCTGAATTTTAACCAGATAGCTATGTTATTTGTGTACAGGTTAAAGTTTGAGAAGCACTGGGCTAGAGATTTGTGTAAAGGATTCCTCTGCCCTCAAATTGAGTAATCAGTTTCTAGTGTTTTCAGTCTTCAAAGACCTTAAAACAAATGGTATCATTTTGTGGTCCAGATGGATTCTGCAGAGATGTAGTACTCTCAAAGTGTCGAAACTGTTTATTGAAAGTAATAAATGCTGACTTGCCTGGTACCCAAAATATGTAAGATGTTCCATAATTATCTATTGTCCTTATAAATTGTCCAATGGACTATTTCTTTTCATTCAGACTTTTCCAAACTCTGCTGTGCCAAGTGTTTTAATACTTGCTATATCTAAAAAAACTGGACTTAAAAAAAAATCTGGACTTTGTCCAGACCATTTGAGCCACCCATCAGACCCTAGAGCCCTAGTTACCCATAGCAAGGTCACTGTGGCACACACAGATACTTCTTTGGTTGTGAATACCATTGCTCAAAGAAATTGAAAATGTGTATGAAGAAGTGGTTCTCTTCTCACTGGATGACCTCATTCATGTCCATCACTTCCAACTACCACCTAGACTTCTGTAAATCTCTCCCAAGTTCTTGACTCATATTTCCTCTATAAGCTGGCTATCTCTACTTGGACAGTCTGCAGTATCTTCAGGCTTATTTATTCAAGTTGATTTTATAATCCCTTTACCCTCGGAGTGTGCTCTAGCTCAGTGAATGGTGTGGCTATTCATCAAATTAGTGACCTAAGCAAGGGAATCTTTTCTCTTCCATCTCTTCCATCACATACAACTGGCCACTCAATTCTGCCTTTCTATCTCCCCTAAATTCAAGCTTTTATGCTATTTTACAGGGGATATTGCAATATTGTATTATGAAATCAGTGGTACCCATATTTCACACTTGAAAATTTTTAATGAGTAAGAGATGGAAAGGTCAATCTCCTACAGAATTGCCTATTTTTATTGGGTCACTGGAAAATTCATGGTGCATTTTTGCACAGAAAATATGTTATGACTTTTCTGGCAAACCAATATTTTGCTAGGTAAGGGCATTTCACAGTTTGTTTGGTTTTTTTAAATGAGTGTGTACACTTGCCAGAGAGGGAGAGAGAGAAAGCACTACCTAATTAGATGATGAGGTGTGGTCATTCTGTGATCCCCTTTCTGCCACTTCTCCTGTCAGGATTTTGGGCATGTACACACATGTGCTCAGTGTGATTTTTAAGCCACCACGGCCAAGACATGAACCAAGGTTGGCCAAGTGAGATCCCCTATGCACAGTACTTAACCACTGCATTACGGAGCTGGCCTAAAATGAAACTATTATCAGTTCACAGATCACCAAAAGACAGATGGTCTTTTCTTTAAGTGCATTGTAGGCCCCCTCCCCACCATGGTTTGTGGTTAAGGAATTGGATCCCATATCACCAGCCTTGTGGTTTGAGTCCAGACACAGTGGCTTGAGCAACATGTCAGACACATGTGAAAGAGAAAGGTGGAGCAGAGGGGATTGTGGTTAGACCACTTCCCCATGAAGGGTGCTTTTTTCCGTTTCCCTCTCTCCCTGTCTCTCCCAGAGCATAAACACCCTCTGGCAAATTTCTTAAAGTAGAATGCACAGTATTTTTGTCTTTTTCTCTTCATAATGAACCATGAAAGACTGAAATCAGATGGAAATACATTATTTTAAAGAGTCAAAAGAGGCTTTTCATTTAAGGGCTAAAGGGGTGGGATAGGATAGAGAATGAGGGATGGAGTAGTTAAAGCTACCATGATCAGACCCTTATAATGTTCTGAAGCTACATTTCTCCCAGCGTTTAGGAGTTTCATATGTGATAGAGATTCCAAATGAGTATTCTTTACCATGTGCAGGATTCAGAGGTTTATTCCAGTGAACATGATCTTAGAGAAAGATTTTTGAACTAAACTAGTGTAGGCTTGGGGGTGGGTCAGTGGTCCCATTTCTTTCCCTGTGACGTCTCTTTTTTTCCCCTGGCCAAAGCTGAGATAGTGGCAGGGCTTAAGGTAAAGGTAGTATTTCCTTTGTCTAAAGACATTTGATCTGTCTTGGATTTGAGCTTCTGATGGGCTTAATTTGGTAGAGGAGTCATTATGGTACTGTTTTAATATAGCTTTCTATTTAAAAATAATTGGAAGAAAGAAAGAAGCTTTAGAAATAAATAGATAACAGTAATTGGAGCTATGATTATTAAACTTTTCAGGTCACATACCTTTTTTGAGAATAAAATTAATGGACCTTTGCCCAGAAAAAATGAAGCTACTCAGAGTTATACATAGAATTTAAGGGGATTCACAAATTAGGAATTACTGTATTGGGTACATGAATTCCCTAAGACATCTTCCCTGCATCATAATGGAGTCTCTTAGTCTATCTTTTCCACTGGCCCAAGATAATAGGTATTATTTACATATTTTTTCCTTTATTATTTTATTATCATAATCTTCTTTATATTACATTGGGTTACATATAATTTTACAGTGTATTACATTGCTTTTTCAAAAGGGAATGCCATGCATGTCAGTCAATACATAGACATTAATCTCCCCACTTTTATTTACATATTGTATACTGTATGCCAGCCACTTTACATGTGTTATAATGTTTTACAACAACACTGCAAAGGAACCATCTTCCCTATTTTACATATAAAAAAATTGGGACACAGAGAGGTTCAGTAAACTTTATCAGGATCACACAACTAATAATCTTCAAAGACCGTTCCCAAGATGGCAAGGCCCTTTGTCTTGCTCTCATCACAACCCCTTATCTCTTAAGATACTTATTTCCTGCATAAACCAGACTGACTATTCCATATAGAAAATCCAATGATAAGAACAGCTCTGTGGCCTCCTGATTAAAGCCGTCAAATCCCATGTAGCAGATCCTGTGGTTTGAGTCCTGGACCAGGTGACTTAAGAAACACAAT
The DNA here is from genome assembly GCF_000334495.1 of Tupaia belangeri chinensis. NCBI lineage: Eukaryota > Metazoa > Chordata > Mammalia > Scandentia > Tupaiidae > Tupaia > Tupaia belangeri. Next base: position 408,048 of record NW_006203827.1, on the reverse strand, counting down.
GAGCACATGTGCATGCATGCCCAAAAGTTCAACAGGATAGAAGAATGGAGGTGTTGGAGGGTGACCATTCCCCATAGAGGTGCTTTCTCATTTCCCTCCCTCTCTTTCTCAAAAAATACAATGATAAATATTAATACTGACATTAATAATTACAACAATTATTTTAAAATATTGACTGTGTCAGGTATTGTGCTAGATATAGGAAAACAAAGAATTTAAATATGAAGTGCGTGCTTTTCCCTCTAGGAGACACTAGACAGATACAATTCAATAGTTTAAATTTAACCTTCGCCTCCACTCTCTATTGGGATTTTGGGCATGCACACATACATGACCAGCATATTTTTCAAGCCACTTGGTCCAGGACTTTAACCTACCTTTTAATCATGTGATCCAGCCACCTTAACCCCATGCCATTGGCTGGCCTACTATCAGTGGCCTATCTTAATTTTCCCACCAGTAGTGTGGGAATAATTATATTGCCAATCTCCCAGGATCTGGGGGAGAACTAAATGAGATAATGTATATGAAAAATGTAAAATAGTGCTGGTATATGTATAAAATGCTCAACAAATATTAACTATTATAATATTGGAAAGCCTTTTCCTTTAAACAACTTTAAAGTTTGTTTCTTTTATGAGAGAGATAGAGAGAGATAACCTCCCAAGAGGTTCTTTATACCATGCTCCACCCCCAACCTCAGTCAGTCAGGACCATAGGCATGTGTGTTTATGCCCAAAGTGTACAGGAGGACACTGGAATGCAAACCCAGGACCTTTCCATGTGATCTCGGCATCATGGAGAATTGCCCTGCCACTGCGCCACTATGGTTGACCCCTTTTATTTAATTTTTTCATTTTCATTTTTATTTATTTTTGTAATTACCAAAGACAGAAAGACATTGAGACAGAGAGGGATAGACCACACCCTACTGAGGTATGGTCATGCCACAATCCCTTCTCTTTCATTTCTCCATCCTGTCAGGATTTTGAGCATGCATGCACATGCCCATGTAGGAACAGGATTTGAACTGTGGGCAACCACAGTTCTCTCAACCACTAAGTTATAGGAAGAGCTCCCTTTCCTTTAATTTAGAACCCATGAGTCAATTTAATATCTGGGCTGCTGTGGCTAAATTAGAATTTACTGAAACAAGAATGTATATTTGTTCATTATGCAATTAATTAATTCAACAAATCATTGCTAAGCCCCTAGTTTGTGCTAGCATTGTGCTTAGTACTGAGGAGGCCATGGTAGCAAAATGGAGCTTTGTCTCTTCGTACTTATATTAATCAGTGTCTTAGTCTGCTATTGTGTTGCTGACAGAAATATCTGAAACTGGGTGTTCATAAAGATAGAGGTTTATTCAGTCCACTGTTTGGCAGTCCTAGGTCCAAGAGCCAACCTCTCATGCGGCTGCAGCATAGCAGTGAGCAAGATCTTGAGCAGAGTAGATGTCTATTAATTTCTGTTTGTTCCTTTCACCTTTCCCTTTTATAAAACCATCAGGACTCAATCCTAGTGTGCCTGCCCTAATGACCTTATCACATCCAAAGGTTCCATCCTGTGACACCATAAAGGTTTTAAGTTTCCATTTAGCAACTTTACCAAAAAAACAAGTCTCAACACATGAATTTTGGGGACACATCCAAACTATACCAAACACAAAAGCACAATTATGAACATATAATTTAAAAATTAAGAACTCTGGTGCCAGCCCGTGGCCTGGTGGTTGAACTGGATCCCACGTGGCTAACTAAATGGCTCAAATCTTGGACCAGCAGCTTGAAAAACACATGGGACACATATACATGCATACATACATGCCAAAAATCCCAAAAGGAGAGAGAAATGGATGAGAAGGGATTTCGGCATGACCATGCTCTACAGGGGATTTTGTTTGTTTGTTTCCCTCTCTATCTCTCTCTCCAGCAAGTGCATGCACCCTCTGGCAATTTTTTAAAAAATAGTAAGAACTTTAAGGAAAGAAACATTCTTTTAAAAAACTACTGATAAACTTGGTCAGGGTCAGCTAGTGGCATGGTGGTGAAGGCAGCTGAGTGCCACATGGCTGCAGAGTTCACATCCTAGACCAGGAAGCTTGAAAAACATGCTGAGATTGGTTTAGTAAGACAGGGATGGTGTTGACTTTGACAGTGGTCGAAATGATAAGGATGACAGTGTAGGGTCTCTTTTAGGTTGGAGTCAGTCTCTGAGTTGTAAATTTTTTGACCTGTATAGTCTCTCAGTTGGAATGGATGGACAGGTCTGAGGTGGGGGCAAGCAGAGCGTATAGTCTCTCAGTTGGAATGGATGGACAGGTCTGAGGTGGGGACAAGCAGAGCGTCTCAAACCCAAGAATGGCCTCTTGGGTTGAGTCAAGGGCCTGTTAAAGTTTGAGTAAGGTATAGTTATGGATTTTTTTTTTTAATTTTAGGAGTAGAGGTTACAATTTTTTAAACAGAATTTTATAAGGGGAAAAATTTTTTTAGTATGGAGTTTATAAGGTTATCTAGATTAGGCATAAAGTATTTTTTAACCAGTTTAGTAATTTTTTTTAGTTGGGTAATTTGTAGTATTTCATTTATGATGACTTGTTTAAGGGTCTTGGGCCTGTCATCTACTAACAGTAACCATATTTTGGGGTCTTTTTGTAGTCTACTGTTAATGGGTCAATTTTCTTTTGTTTTTTGAGTGTAAGAAGGCGAGGATGGGAGGACAGAGTCTGGTGTGGCTATAAGAATTTTTTGTTGTTGGTATAAATGTCTTGTTTTTAGTTTGGCCTCCTAATTTTTTT
>NW_006203827.1:389962-405050 GCF_000334495.1 Tupaia belangeri chinensis | reverse complement strand
GCCTCGAACCGCGGTCTACTACATGGGAGTCCAGCGACATAGCCATTATGCTAACTGCTGGTCCCCTTTTTATTATTTTTTTATGACTGTATTTTTAGAAATAACTTTAACTTTTGATTTAGACAGGAATTAATCTTAGTCATATTAAGGTTTATTTGAGGCTTGTCTAGTGAGATTGTTAGATGTCTAAGGGGAGCCTTTGGGGTTTGTGTCTTACCAATTTTTAGTTTTAAAGGCCAGCATGGACTTTAGAAGTCTCAAGAACTCTTTAGAGCTCAGTGTAACTTATCTCTAGTGACGAACCTCACACTTGGGAGCAAAGACCCAGTGGAGAACATGAGGATGTCAGTCATGGGCATTGTTTAGTCTGGACTGTCTACATTGGAAACAGTTTTTTGTGTTTGTTTATTTGTTTGTTTTTCTGGTTTTTGGTTTTTTTGTTTTGTTTTGTTTTGTTTTGTTTTTGGCAGAGGCTCTGATCTGGGCCGTGTCCAGATCCTGTCTTCGAAGAAGTCTCTAGTCTTCAGGATTATCACAAGTGACTATTAGGAGTTGTTTAAGTGAGAGTTAAATCAAATGTTAAGGTGTCTTGTCAATTTGTTATAATATTTTTGAGTTATCTGATAACTCTTTTTAAAGAATATTTGTTTCAAATTGTAAGAGTTCTTTCATTGAGAAGTGAAACTAAATTTTAATAGTCCTTGTAAGAGTGGCTGAGTACTATCAAGAGGGCAGAGCCCTCTAGGTTTTAAAAGGCATCTGTTTTATTGACTATATAAAAACTCTAGTTGGGGAATGTAGTCTTAATCTAAATTTTTGTTTTTTAGTTAGATCTCTTGATTATTTAACTAAGGAGAGAGTCCAGTGTGGAAGAGGCCTAACTAAAGAGAAACAGGAGTACAAGAAGGCAGGGAGGGAGGAAGTACTCAGGAGTTCTAGTCTTAACTTATCTCACTCCATTTCCTAAGACTTTTACCCTATTTTTTTGATAGAAGTTTATAGTTTTTGTCTCTGACATATAGGCCCAATTTTTATTAATTGTCTATGTTTATCATTTTTATCTTACCTTGGGAAGTTTGATATTTTTGGGGGGAGTTATTAAGTTTGTAAAAATAGAATTATATATATCTACATATACTGACTGGTAGTTTATGAACATGTACAAACAAACAACAATAGTAACAAAATTTGTTTTAACAACTTTTTAAATGTAAAACTGAACAATCTTATTAACAGACCTTTCTAATTTTATAAAATTTAAAGACCAAAAATAGGAATAACTAAAGCATGTTAACAAGAATTACAAAGAGGACTCAGAGGGAAACAGGCAATAATGTTTCCATGAGTCCATGTTTAACATTGGATTTATATTTTTTTATATCAATTTTATTTTTTTAACTCAGGTGTATTGTATTGGCTATTTAACATGTCATTTTCAAACATTTTTTTTTTGGTTAATTTTTCTTGTTTAGAAAACTAATCAATTTATAGAGAAAATGAAAATTTCATCTGGTTAAATTATATTTTTAGAAACTGGTACTTGTAAGAGTACAGTCTCTTTTTACTTTTTCTGTGAATTATTTTAAGGAGATGACATTAAGATTATAGCCATAATTAATGTTCTGGAAAAAATTTGTAACTGACAAAGAAATTTAGCTAGATATCAGTTTACACAATAACTTACAACATGACTGATAAGTATTTTACTATAAATTTTTGGGAATCTCAAATTATTTTGGACTTATTTGTCTTATATAGATATATAAGAATATAACATATTTTTATATATAACTCAAATACAATGTCAAGAAAATTAGAATTACTTAATTTGACAAATTTTTCATTCATATTTAACATATAAAGAATACGTCTGATCAATTTAACATCTTTTCTGAATGTTTCAGAGGCCTTCTGTAAACACAGAGTTACTTTGAGGTCAAAGATCTTCTGTTAGCACTAAAACTAAAAACAGAAAAAAGTTAGTCATTAATTTTTTTTTTGCTAGATATCCACTATGTAAAATGTTAAATACAAAACATAGACAAGCAGGTTGATGACTGGCCCTGTCCCATTTTGATGAAGACAAGCATGACAAAGACAAAACAAAGCAAGAGAGTGCACCCAGAGATCACTGCCACCAAGGGCCCAGGTGATCAAGGACCCAAGGTGCCCCGTCACACTCAGGTGCTAGGACCTGGAGGTTTCGCTACATCCAGCCCTCCTAAAGTCCCACCCAGAAGTTCTTTAACCAAATTAACTACAATCTTACCAGATCCAAGCATCACAAGTGACTCTAATTTTTATCCAAGTTTGTGAGGCTTTTTTTTAAATCCCTCTTGAGAACTGGAACAGGGTGTAAGGAATGTACTTGGGGCATTATTCAGTCACTCTAAGGTTCTCAGATCTTGCTGGGGCCTACAAATGTAGAGTGTAACTGAATGAACGACTACCAAAGTCAGATTAAGGTTAAAGGGAGTCTTTATTAGCTGACCAGCAACTACAGCTAGAGGCTCGGGGACTGAGAATCAGAACTGCAGTCTCTACCACCCGAAGTTCGAGCAGTCTTTTCATAGGGGGTCAGTTACCAGGGGATTTCCATGAAAGCAGTTACAGAAGCTGAATCAAGCAGGTTAATTATTTCTGAAGGTACTCTATAGACCTTTGTTTAATGGTCTCCATGGCAGGTATCTGGTGAGTAACAGTTACATTACTAAGGAACAACTAAACAACTAAACAAAAAGGTTTTAGGCTAGTTAGCAAAGACAGTAACAGTTACAGAATGTTGCCCCAGATGCGATTTTCTGTATGACTAACACAAACTATTTTCTCATGGAAAGAACAAACAGATTTACAAAAACAGACAGCCATATAAGGATAAGAAAACAAAATAGGTGAACAGTTGCTCATGTACAAGATCTAATATGCAACCTTCCACACTTTCCACGAAATCCTGGAAGAAAAACGTCCAAGTCTAGCAAGGCACTCAAACATCCAGACCCAAGAAATACAAAAAACCCTAAGCAGAATCAATCCAAGAAAATCCTTCCCATGGCACATTATAGCTAGACTGACCAAAATGACTGACAAAGACAAGATACTAAGATTGGCAAGAGAAAAATGTCAAATCATTTACAACGTCTATCTCATAAGGCTCAAAGCAGATCTCTCATCAGATACAATGCAAGCAAGGAAAGAATGGGGAAATACATTCAAAGTGTTAAATGAAAACAATTTCAACTAAGAATACTTTACTTGGCAAGATTATCCTTCATATAAGAAAAGAAAAGAAAAATGTTCTCAGAAAAATAAAACCTGATAGAATTTACCAACTCTAGGCCAGCACTTCAAAGAAATTTTGAAAGGAGTACTATATCAAGAAAACTAAAGAGAGACAGACAGTGATAAGAGAACAAGAACAACCAAGAATATGGCCAACTAAATGTCAGCGACGAGTCTGGAATTATCTATAATAATGTTGAATATCAATAGATTAAATTCTCTGATCAAGAGACACAGACTGGCTGACTGGATTAAAAATCAGAAATCCTCTATCTGCTGCCTACAAAGAACCCATCTCATGGATAAAGACATACATAGACTAAAAGTGAAGGGCTGGAAAAAAGGCATTCCATGCAAGTGGAAAGCAGAAAAGAGTGGAAGTCGCTATACTGATTTCAGACAAAATAGGCTTTAAGACAAAAACCATAAGAATAGACAAAGAATGCCATTATATAGTAGTAAAAGGCTAATTCACCAAGAAAATATAATGCTTATACATATCTATGCACCAAACTCAGGAGCACCAAAATATGTAAAGGAAAGATTGAGAAATCTAAAAGGAGAGATAGGCTGTAGCACAATAATTGTTGGAGATCTCAACACTGCATTGACTCCTTTAGACAGGTCAATGAGATAAAAAAAATAAGCAAAGAGATTCTGGACCTACATGATAACATAAATCAGATGGAATTGATAGATATCTATAGAACTTTCTCCCCCCCCTCAAAAAAAAAAAACACAAAATATACATTTTTCTCAGCCCTGCATGGAACTTTCTTGAAGACTGACAACAGGGCAGGGCACAAAACCAGCCTTTGCAGATTCAAAAGCATAGAAACTATATCCAGCAGCTTCTCCACCGTGATGGAATTAACTTGATATTAATACCAGGAAAAACACTCAATAATACACAAATACATGGAAACTAAATAACCTACTTCTGAGTGACTTCATGACTACTGAAGAGATTAAGACTGAAATCAAAAGATTCATGGAAACAAATTATAATGAGTACAGAGGTTTCCATAGTTTATGAGACACTACAAAAGCAGTCATAAGAGGAAAGTTTTAAGCAATTAGTGTGCACAAGAAAAAGATGGAAAGGTGGCAAAAGGGCAACCTAACATCATGCCTGAGGGAATTAGAAAACCAGTAACAGAAAAATCCCAAAAATCCCAGGAGAAAAGAAATAATAAAGATTCGAGCAGAAATAAATGATATAGAAAATAAGCAAATTATACAGAAAATAAATGAAAGCAAAAGCTGGTTCTTTGAAAAGATAAAAAAGATTGACACACCATTGACTAGACTAATTAAGAAGAGAGAAAGGAACCAGATACATCAAATTAGCAATGAATTAGGCCACATTACAACAGACATAACAAAAATACAAAACATCATTAGAGGATACTATGAGCAAATATACGCCAACAAATTAGAAAACCTGGATGAGATGGATTAATTCCTGAAGACGTATAATCTACCAAGATTGACTCAAGAAGACATTGAAAGCCTGAAAAGACCTATAACAAGCAATGAGATTGAATCAGTAATAAATAACCCTCCAATAAAAAAAAAAAAAGTTCAGGTCCTGATGGCTTCACTGCTGAATTTTATAAAAGTTTTAAAGAAGAGGTAACCCCCCTCCTACTCACACTGTGTCTAGAGATCCAAAAAGAAGGAATCCTTCCAAATTCATTCTATGGAGCCTCTATTACCCTCATTCCCAAAATGGATAAGGATATAACGAAAAAGGAAAACTATAGATTATATCTCTGATGAATATAGATGCAAAATTTCTCAACAAGATACTAGCTAACCGTATTCAACAGCAAATAAAAAAGGTTATTCATCACGACGAAGTAGGTTTTATTCCGGGGATGCAAGGGTGGTTCAACATACACAAAATCATAATTGTAATACACAATATTAACAGAAAGAAAAATAAAAACCATATGAGCCTTTCAATTGATGTAAAAAAAAGCATCTATAGCATTTCTATATACAACCAACAAGCAGACAGAGCCAGAACTGAAGAAAGTAATCCCATTTACCATATCCACAAGAAGTATAAGATACTTAGAAACAAAACTAACCAAGTAAGTCACAGATCTCTATAAGAAAAACTATGACAATCTTAAAAAGAAAATAAAAAAGACACAAAAAATTGGAAGGACATTCCATGTCCCTGGGTTGGCAGAATTAATAAAATCAAAATCACAATCCTACCCAAATTAATCTATATATTTAATGCAATCCCTATAAAATTACAAGAGACATTCTTCACAGATCTAGAAAAGACAATCATAGAATTTGTCTGGAATAAAAGACCATGTATTGCCAAATCCATTCTGCGCCAGAAGAGTGCAGTAGGTGGCATCTCGCTTCCTGACCCCAAATATATATTAGAAAACTGTGATAATCAAAACAACATGGTATTGGCACAAAAATAGACAAGAGGACCAATGGAACAGAGTAGAGACTCCAGAAATAACCCCCAAAACATACAGCCAACTCATCTTTGACAAAGGGTACCAGTCAATCCAGTGGGAAAAGGAAAACCTCTTAAGCAAATGGTACTGGAAAAACTGGGTATCCACCTGCAGGAAGATGAATCTGAATCCTTATCTGTCACCATTAACAAAAATCAACTCAAAGTAGATGAAAGATCTAAACATAAAACCTTAAACTATAAAACTACTGGTGGAAAACCATGGGGGAGATTCTGGGAGACACTGAGGTAGGCAAAGACTTAAGTAAGCCTCCAAAAGCACAATCAATAATTCCAAAAATAGACAGGTGGAATTACATCAGATTAAAAAGTTTCTGCACAGCAAAAACACCATAATTAGTGTGAATCGACAACCCTCAGAATGGGAGAGAATTTTTGTTAACTGTGCCTCAGAAAAGGGAATGATGACCAGAATACACAGGGAACTCAAGCAGCTTACTCAGAAGAAAAAGATGAACCCAATTAAAAGATAGGAAAAGGAGTTGAATAAACAACTCTCTAAGGAAGACATATGAACAGCCAAAAAACATATGAAGAAATGGTCAACATAATCATAAGGAAAATTCAGATCAAAACCACAATGAAATACCACCTAACCTCAGTCAGAATGGTGAAAATTAAAAAAGAAATGATAAATGCTGCAGGGATGTGGTGAAAGGGGAACATTCTACACTGTTGGTGGGAATGTAAATTGGCCCAGCCACTGTGGAGAAGAATATGGAGGTTCTTCAAAGACCTTCAAATAGAACTACCATATAATCCAGCAATTCCACTCCTGGATATCTACCCAAAGGACAGGAGAATACTCAGTTGGAAATGCACTTGCACATCTATATTCATTGCAGCATTATTCATGATTCCTAAGACATGGAATTAACCCTAATGTCCACAAACAGATAAATATATTGAAAAAGTGTGGCACATATACTCCATGGAATACTACTCAGGCATAAAAAAAAAAAAAGTCCTGGAGCTTGGTAGAAAATGGACAAGTATGGAAGAGTTTTTGCAGAGTGAAGCAAGTCAGGCTATGAAAGAGAGACATTGTATGTCTACACTTAACATATACTGACTGTCTGCACTCTATGGTAGAGACTGAAAGACTGAAGGACTTAAAAGCATTAAAAATTGTTCAGTACCAGCAGTTGATGCAATTGCTATGTCACTGGACTCCCACATAGTAGGTCACAGTTTGAGTCCCGGACCTGGTGACTTAAACTCATGCCAGGCTCGTGTGCGTGCATCCCCAAGGGGAAATGGAGGAGAAGGGAAAAGGAAATTTTGGGGAAAAATAGGTAAGACAGTTGTGGGACACAGATATGATTTATTATCTGTTGATGAAGACCTGTATAGTATTCTCAACTGGGCTGGGCTGACGTATATATCATGCTGGGTAAAGTCTCTTTACAATCTAAATGATGTACAGTTATTAAATGTATAAATAATAATAAATAATTAAAAGGAAAAAAGAACTTATGTCAACTTAACTTTAAAAAAAGAAAGAAAAAAAAAAAGAAAAACATGCTGGGTACATATGTATGCATGCCCCAAATCCCAGGAGGACGGAAGAGAAGGTATTGCAGCATGGCCATCCCCCAAGAGGGTGCTTTATCACTTTTCCTTATTTCTCTTCCCTTTCCTCTCCCTCTCCCTCTCTCTCTCTCTCTCTCTCTCTCTCTCATCTCTCTTGGGAGTACATGTTCCCTATAGAAAATTTTTTGAAAATAAGAAACTTGGCTTGATACTGGGGCTGAGGTTGTGTAGAATTTACCAGAAGAGGAATTTGGAGGTGAAAGTGGAGGAGATAACAGAAACAGCACTTGCAAAGGTCCTTTGGTAGAAACAGCCATGCACTACTTAAGGAACTAGAAGACCAGTCAGCCTAGCTGGAAAGGACTAGAGAGATAAAGCCAGAGAGCAGAGTTTCATGTGTTCCAATTTTGTCACATTTTATGGGATTTTATCTATGTAAATTTGAAATAGTACAATACAAAAAAATTGAGAAGTTGATTATGTGCAACTTTTTAAATATTTGGATAAAAAATTCATCAGGATGAGCTTAATTAATAAGAAAGTGGGCAAGTATGTGAATGATAAGCTGTGTTGGTGTGCTATTGCCACATTTTTGGTAGTACTTTAGTTATTACATAGAAATATCTTCTGCTTTTTGTCAGAATTATGTCAACATTGAATCATGCCAGCTGTTTGTGAATACTCTACTCGCATAAAATGCAGGTAGACCTCACTTATCTTTGGTATTGAGTTAATTTCAATAAGGCTATTTTTCATTCTCTTACAGATGGACTTCCAAGTCCCCTCCAATTTCAGGCGTGGTTTCTAACCATAAAATCTGTAAACATTAGTGTATACTAACTTATATCAGTCTAACTTAATATGCCAATCTATCCTGACATTGACAATATTTATACATCTATTTCTTTATATTTTCTCAGTTTCAGGAAAGAAACAACCCCATTGCTTTGCACTTCAAGAAAGAAAGGGTCAGAAATTAAATTTACCTCTGGCTTCTAGAAAGTGAACACTTCCTTTTTTCCTACTTTATCTTTAAAATTAAATGAATAAAATTTATATTGTCACTACATAAGCTTATGTTAAGCAAGTACAATTTTGTAGATCTCAAAAGTTTCTTTTACTCACTGTGAACATTAAAGCAGGCAAGAACATAAAAAAGAAAACTACATGGGACCAGCAGATGGTGTAATGACTATGTCACTGAACTTCCCCATAGTCGACCACAGACCCAATGACTTAAACTCATGCTGGGCATATGTGCATGCATGCCCAAAATCCTGAGAGGAGAATGGGAAAGAGACCAACTCCCGGGGGTGATGTCTAACTTTCTGTCTTTCTGGTGAGCACACTCTCCCTATAGCAAAAATCTCTCTTAAAAAAAGAAAAGAAGAGACCAACAGTTGGCGTGATGGCTATGCCACTAGACTCCTATGTAGTCAACTGCAGTTTGAGTCTCAGACCCGGTGGCTTAAACTCATGCTGGGCACGTGTGCATGTGTGCCCAAGATCCCAAGAGGAGAATGGAGGAGAAGGGATTGTGGCATGGCCATCCCCACCGGGGGATGACTTCTAGCTTTCTGTCTCTCTGTCTCTCTCTGTCTTTCTGGCAATTGCACACGCCCTATAGCAAAAACCTCTCCAAAAAAAGAAAAGGAAAGGAAAGGAACCTACAGACCAATGTCCCTGATTAATACAGATGCACAAATTCTCAACAAGATAAAATCGTGTCCAACATCTATATTTAAAAATGGCATGATGATATACATAGAAACCCCAAAAGAATGCCTGAAAAAAACTCCTAGAAGTGATGGATAAATAAATACAATAAGGTGACAGGATACAAAATCAAGCTATGAAAATATTTACTATTTCTATACAGCAACAATGAGCAGACTGAGGTGGAATTGAAGAAAGCAATATCATTTACAATAGTCAGAAAAAAATATAAGATATCTAGGAATAAACTTAACCAAAGAAGTGAAAGATCTCTCCAAGGAAAACTATAAAAATAAATTTAAAAGAAATTGAAAGTGACAGAAAAAAGTGAAAAAAAATCAGTGTTCATGGATTGGAAGAACGAATATAATCAAAATATCAATTTTACCAAAATTTATCTATATGTTCAATGTATTTCCAATCAAATTACCAGAGACATTCTTCACAGATTTAGTAAAAACAATCATAGAACTTGTCTGGAATCATAAAAGATCCTGTATTGCTAACACAATACTGCACAGGGACAGTGGAGTAAGAGGCATCTCACTCCCTGATCCCAAAATATATTACAAACCTGTAATAATCAAAACAGCATGGTACAGTCACAAATATAGGCATGTAGACCAATGCAACAAAATAGAGACCCCAGAAATAAACCCCATAACATGCAGTCAACGAATTTTTGATAAAAGTGCACTAGTCAATCCAGTGGAGAAAAGAAAATCTCTTTAGAAAATGGTGCTGGAAAAACTGGGTATCCCCCTGCAGAAAAATTAAACTGGACTCCTATCTCTCACCAGTAGCAAAAAATCAACCCAAAATGAATCAAATATCTAAATCCAAGACTTCAAACTATAAAACTACTGATGGAAAACACAGTGAAAACTCTTAGAGACATAGGAGTCAGCAAAGATTTTTTTGAACAAGACACCCAAAGCACAATAGTCCCAAAAATTGACAAGTGAGACTACATTAGGCTAAAAAGCTTCTACACAATAAAAGAAACAATAATTAGACTGAATCAACAGCCCTCGAAATGGTAGAATATATTTGCAAACTATGCCTCACACAAGGGACTAATAACCAGAATATACAGGGAACTCAAGCAGCTTACCTGAAAAAAAAAAATTATCAACCCAATTGAAAGACAGGCAAATGAGCTAAAAAGATCACTGTCTAAGGAAGACATATAAATGACTAAAAAACATATGAAAAAATGTTCATCTCTTATCATAAGGGAAATGCAAATCAAAACCACAATGAGATACCACCGAACCACAGTCAAAATGGCTAAGAATTTAAAAATAATGACAAGTGCTGGCAAGGCTGTGATGAAAAGAGAGCACTCCTATAATGTTAGTGAGAAATGTAAATTAGTATAGCTACTGTGGAGAACACTATGCTGGTTCCTAAAAGACCTACAAATAGAACTACAATATGATACAGCAATTACACTCCTTGGGATCTACCCAAAGAATAGGAAAATGCTCAGTTGGAAAAACACTTGCGCATCCATGTTTACTGCAACATTATTTACAATTGCTAAGACACAGAACCACCCCTAACGTCTATGTACAGATGAATAGATTGAAAAAGTGTGAAACATATACACTAAAGAGTACTACTCAGCCATAAGGTACAATGAAAGCCTAGCATTTGATAGAAAGTGGACAAATATGAACAATTTACTGCTAAATATGAACAATTTACTGAAGCAAGTCAGACTATGAAAGAGGCATTGTATGTCCCCACTCAATATATACCTAATGTCAGCACCCTGGAAGAAACCGAAAGATTGGAAGGTATAAAAGCATGGAGAGCAATGGTGGTGTGGAAGACAGTGCAGGAGGAGGTTTGGAAGTGGGGGAGGGTGAAAGAGAGGGAATCAAGGGGAAGAAGAAAAAGAAATGGGAAGAAATCTGCTGATTATAATGTATATGGTAATACCTTTGAGTGAAAAAATATACTGTATATTCATGATGAGAAAAATTCATTTGGTATGCTATAATGATACACAGTGATTAAATAAGAAAAATAAATAAATAAAAATAAAATCATATCCAACAACACATTAAAAAATCATGCACCACAGCAAGGTAAGCTTTATTCTAGGGTTGTAAGGTGGTTTGACACATGTAAAACAAATGTATTAGGTTGTGGGAAAAGTCATGATATTTTTCTATGCAAAAATGCATCATAACTTTCCTGACAATCTAATAATACAGTACATTAACAAAAGGAAAGAGAAAAACCATATGACTATATCAATTGACACAGAAAAGCATTTGATAAATACAATATCCCTTCATTATTAGGACTTTTCAACCCAATGGGCATAGAAGAGATATTTTTCAACACAATAAAAGCCATATATGACAAGCCCATAACTAACATCGTACTGAATGGGGGAAAGCAGTTTTTCCACCAAAAACTGGTACAAGAAAAAGCTGTTCACTTTCTCCACTGCTTTTCAATGTATTACTGGAGATTCTAGCCAATGCAATCAGACAAGAGAATAATATAAAATGCATGCACGTAGGAAAAGAAAAAGTAAAGTTATCTCTATTTCCAGATGACATGATTATATACATAGAAAATACTAAAGAATCCACACACACACGGACACACACACACATACACGAAAAAAAATTCCTGGAAGTGACAAATGAATGAAGTAGAGTGGCAGGATACAAAATCAGCATACAAAAGAATCTATAACATTTTTATATACCAACAACGAACAGACCAAGATGGAATAGGAGAAAGCAATCCTATTTGCAATAACCACAAAAAGTAATGATATGATACCTAGGTATAAGCCTAGCCAAAGAAGTCAAAGATCTCTAAAAGGAAAACTTTATTAAAAACTTAAAAAGAAATTGAAGCTTTTCCACCTAGTCCCCTCTGCCCCCAGCTCTGCATCATGCTGGCTGAAAGTTCTTGGTTCCTACTCAGCTAGCACCATTGTTGTCTCCCTCCAGCAACCATCATGATTATATACAGGGACCTAATAAGCCATGATGAAATGTTCTCCAACAATTACAAGATCTAAGAGATAGTATAGAGAAGATGTGCCAGGAGGTAGAGGGGAAGATGGTCAGTAGGAAAGAGGGTAATACTGATGATGCACCACAGCAAGGTAAGCTTTATTCTAGGGTTGTAAGGTGGTTTGACACATGTAAAACAAATGTATTAGGTTGTGGGAAAAGTCATGATATTTTTCTATGCAAAAATGCATCATAACTTTCCTGACAATCTAATAATACAGTACATTAACAAAAGGAAAGAGAAAAACCATATGACTATATCAATTGACACAGAAAAGCATTTGATAAATACAATATCCCTTCATTATTAGGACTTTTCAACCCAATGGGCATAGAAGAGATATTTTTCAACACAATAAAAGCCATATATGACAAGCCCATAACTAACATCGTACTGAATGGGGGAAAGCAGTTTTTCCACCAAAAACTGGTACAAGAAAAAGCTGTTCACTTTCTCCACTGCTTTTCAATGTATTACTGGAGATTCTAGCCAATGCAATCAGACAAGAGAATAATATAAAATGCATGCACGTAGGAAAAGAAAAAGTAAAGTTATCTCTATTTCCAGATGACATGATTATATACATAGAAAATACTAAAGAATCCACACACACACGGACACACACACACATACACGAAAAAAACTTCCTGGAAGTGACAAATGAATGAAGTAGAGTGGCAGGATACAAAATCAGCATACAAAAGAATCTATAACATTTTTATATACCAACAACGAACAGACCAAGATGGAATAGGAGAAAGCAATCCTATTTGCAATAACCACAAAAAGTAATGATATGATACCTAGGTATAAGCCTAGCCAAAGAAGTCAAAGATCTCTAAAAGGAAAACTTTATTAAAAACTTAAAAAGAAATTGAAGCTTTTCCACCTAGTCCCCTCTGCCCCCAGCTCTGCATCATGCTGGCTGAAAGTTCTTGGTTCCTACTCAGCTAGCACCATTGTTGTCTCCCTCCAGCAACCATCATGATTATATACAGGGACCTAATAAGCCATGATGAAATGTTCTCCAACAATTACAAGATCTAAGAGATAGTATAGAGAAGATGTGCCAGGAGGTAGAGGGGAAGATGGTCAGTAGGAAAGAGGGTAATACTGATGACTTGCTCATTGGTGGAAATGCCTCTGCTGAAAGCCCTGAAGGTAAACGTACTTAAAGAATAGCAATCACTGATATTGATAATGTCTCAAACCATTACTTTCAGGAAACCAACTTCACAAAAGAAGCCTATAAGAAAGTACATCAAACAATATATGAAATCACTCATAGGCAAACTTGAACAGAGAATAAAACCTTTTATGACAGGGTCTGCAGAACAAATCAAGGATATTCTTGCTCATTTCAAAAACTACCAGTTCTTTACTGGTGGAAACATGAATCCAGATGACATGGTTGCACTGCTGGAATACCATGAGGATGGTGTGACCCCCATATATAATTTTCTTTAAGGGTGGTTTATTAATAGGAAAATGTTAACAAATTTGGCAATTGCTTTGGATTCACTAACTGTCATCATAATTGACAGCTGCTTGTCATCCACAAAGCAGAGAAATAAAGACAAAGGGGACCAATGTCATTTTGAGTTCTTCATTTATTTTGACTGTGATTTATTTGGAGTGGAGGCATTGTTTTTAAGAAAAACAAAAACAGGTCATTTAGGTAGTCTAAACATAAAATGCATTTAAATGCATTTGAGAGAATGCCTGTTAGTTTAATATATTTAAACTAAAGCGATAGCCTGGTTGTAAACCACTACTAGAAAGCATAAGACTATCTTCAAATAACGTCCACAGTGAAAGCTACTTCTGGAACGGGAATATATAAAAATAAATAAATAAATAAATTTTAAAAGCAAGAATAAAAATTTTACTACTGAGTTGCAGTAACGGGAAAGATCATGCTTGTAGCCATGCCAGCATTTGAAGTGAAGCCTTTTCATCACCTGCAGTGGACATAGTTAATTCTGGAAGAGATTACCAAAAGAATAAAAAGAGACTAAATTAGTTGGGAGTTTAAAAAAAAAAAGGAAATTCAAAAGAATACAAAAAAGAAAAGGGGAGGGACCAGCAGTTAGTGTAACGACTATGTCGCTGGACTCCCACATACTCGACCATGCTGCGTGTCCTGGACCCGGTGGGTTAAACTCACACTGGGTGCATATACATGCGTGCCCCATGCGTGTCCAAGATCCCAAGAGGAGAATGGAGAAGGGATTGCGGCATGACCATCCCCCTTGGGGGGTGATTTCTCGCTTTCTATCTCTCCTGTCTCTCACTGTCTCTCTGGCGAGCGCATGCGCCCTATGGCAAAAACCTCTCCAAAAAAAAATAAAGAAAAGGGGAAAGACATCCATGTTCCTGGATTGAAGATTTAAGATAATAAAAATGTCAATTCTCCCCAAATTAATTTACAAATGTAATGCAATCCCAATCAAATTACCTTATACAAAAAAAAAATGATTAACCCAATTAAAAGATGAGCTGAACAAAAAATCTCTCTAAGGAAGACATGTGAACAGCCAAAAAGCATATGAGGAAATGCTCAACATCCCTCATCATAAGGGAGATGCAGATAAAAATCACAATGAGATACTACCTAATCCCTGTCAGAATGGCAAAGATTAAGAATATAAAAAGTGATAAGTGTTGGCGGGGATGTGGTGAAAAGGGAACCCTCCTACACTGTTGGTGGGAATGTAAACTAGTTCAAGCACTGTGGAGAACATTATGGAGGTTACTCAAAGATCTACATATAGAACTACCATTTGATCCAGCAATCCCACTTCTAGGTATCTACCCAAAGGACAGGAGAATGCTCAGTCAGAAAAGTGCTTGCACATCAATATTTATTGCAGCATTATTCACAATTGCCAAGACATGGAACCAGCCTAAATGTCCACAGACTGATGAATGGATTGGAAAAGTGTGGTATATGTACTCTATGGAATACTACTCAGCCATAAAAAATAACAAGACCCTGGC
>NW_006203827.1:389304-389698 GCF_000334495.1 Tupaia belangeri chinensis | reverse complement strand
TTAGTGAGAAACAGATATGGCTTATTACCTGTTGATGATGACATGTAGTATTCTCAACTGGATTGGTCTGGTCATGATGGGTAAAGTCTTTTTACAAGCAAATAAATAGATAAATAAATAATAAAATATGATTCTAATCACTCCTTATCCTTATCCTAAAATACATTTTTAAAATGTTATATTGATCAAGTTCCGGACACCAGATGGACTGAGGCTGCAGTCCCGACCCTCCGGAATATTCACGCATCCGCACCATTCCTCTTTCTTGGACCCCAGGTTGGTTGTCTGGGACTTTAAGGCGAACTCCCACCCCAACCACACCCACAGTCTGGATCGAGCCGGCCAGCAGTTCCAGACACCAGGCTGACTGAGGCTGCAGGCCCAACGAAACCGG
>NW_006203827.1:382817-383575 GCF_000334495.1 Tupaia belangeri chinensis | reverse complement strand
GGGAGATGCAGATAAAAACCACAATGAGATACCACCTAACCCCTGTCAGAATGGCAATGATTAAGAATATAAAAAGTGATAAGAGTTGGCGGGGATGTGGTGAAAAGGGAACCCTCCTACACTGTTGGTGAGAATGTAAACTAGTTTAACCACTGTGGAGAACAATATGGAGTTTCCTCAAAGATCTACAAATAGAACTACCATTTGATCCAGCAATCCCACTTCTGGGTATTTACCCGAAAGACAGTAGAACGCTCAGTCAGAAAAGTGCTTGCACATCAATGTTTATTGCAGCATTGTTCACGGTTGCTGGGACATGGAACCAGCCTAAATGTCCACAGACTGATGAATGGATTGGAAAAGTGTAGTGTATGTGCTCTGTGGAATGCTACTCAGTCATAAAAAATAACAGGACCCTCACATTTGATAGGAAGTGGTCAGATATGGAGGATCTGTTGCTGGGTGGGATGAGCCAGGCTATGAAAGAAAGATATTTTATGTGTCCACTCAATATATACCGACTATCCGTACTCTATGGTAGAGAGCGAAAAATTGGAGGACATAAAAGCAGTGAAGGTACTTAATGAGAATATGACAGTGTGGAATGGGAGAGGTGAAGAGAAGAGGATAGAGAAAGATAGCAAGAGAGCAATAGAGAGGCAGGACGTTAGTGAGAAACAGATATGGCTTATTAACTGTTGATGATGACATGTATAGTATTCTCAACTGGATTGGTCTGAGAAGTATTTCATGATGGG
>NW_006203827.1:375864-382799 GCF_000334495.1 Tupaia belangeri chinensis | reverse complement strand
GGAAAATTATCTGTTGATGATAATATGTATGGTAATATCTTTGACTGAACCAATATATAGTGTATTCAGGATGAGAAAATTCATTAATTAAATAAGCATGCTGTAATGATACATAGTCATTGAATGTAAAAAATAAAAAGTAAAAAGTTTAACCTTAAAGGAAAGTAGAGAGAAGGAAAGGGAAGGACAGAAAAATGGAGTGAAGAAAGAACTTTTTAAATAATTTTTTAATTTATATTTAATCACTGTATATCTTTACAGTATACAACAAGGCTTTTCCAAGCATGAATACAGTGCACATTAGTTAAGTCAAAGACATTACTTCAAATATTTATCATCAACAAATAACTTTTTATCTTTGTGTCTATTAGATATTTTTTCCTGATCCCCTTCCTCCCACCCTGTGTTACCTACCCACTTCTGTACTGTTTCCAGTATCTACAGTTGGCCTCCCTGCTATTATACTTTATAATCTTTCAGTTTCTGCTTTAGGGTATATTCAGTATATATTGAGTGAAGACAGATGATGTCTGTCTTGCATGGTCTGATTTACTTCACTTTGTATTGGATCTTCCATGTTCATCCACTTTGTATCAAATGTCAGGGTCTTATTGTTTTCTTTGTGGATGAGTAGAATTCCATGGAGTGTGTGTGCTACATTTTTTTCAATTCACTCATCTGTTCTTGGACATTGGGTTGATCCCATGTCATGGCGATGGTGGGTGATGCTGTAGTGAACATGGATGTGCAAGTGCTTTGCTAAAAAAAAAAAAAGAAAAGAAAGCATTCAGATCTTTGAAAATTCAGTGCTTGATAGCATTTTACAAACAAATGACAAAAAGATTGTTGTTTTTTTTTTTTTGAGAGATTTTTGCTATAGGGCACGTGTGCTTGCTAGAAAGACAGAGAGAAACAGAAAGACAGAAAGCGTGAAATCACCCCCCAGGAGGGATGGCCACACCGCAATCCCTTCTCCTCTATTCTCCTCTCAGGATCTTGGACATGCACGCACACGTGCCCGAAAGTTTCAGCCACCAGGTCCGGGACTCGAACCGTGGTCAGCTACATGGGGGAGTTCAGCGACATAGTCATTACACTAACTGCTGGTCCCAACAAAATTATTTTTAACTAAAGGAATTGGTGAATCCATTTCATTTCCATGAGCAATTGTACCTGAATTCTTTAACATTTGGAATAGGTGCATGCCTAGAAAGATGCCTGCACTGGGTGGTCCTGTCATTACATTCTCTTAGGATAAGAAGTCTGGCGCCTGGCTCTCCTTCACCCTGTGTTCTACGTAGACCTTATTCCTTTTTTTTTTTTTTTGAGAGTTTTTTGCTATAGGGCACATGCACTCACAAAAAAAAGAGAGAGAGAGACAGAAAGCAAGAAATTACACCCAAGCGGGGGATGGCCACACCACAATCCCTTCTCCTCCATTCTCCTCTTGGGATCTTGAGCATGCATGCACATGTGCCCGGCGTGAGTTTAAGCCACCGGGTCCAGGACTCAAACTGCGGTCGACTACATGGGAGTCCAGCGACATAGCCATTACACCAACTGCTTGTCCCAACATTATTCTATTAATAGAAGGAAAAGAAGAGTGTTTATTGATTTGTTTTTCCTTCTAAAAGCTATTAGAGTCATAGCTTTATTGAAACAAGTTTTAAATACTATTTTTACAATTTAATTAATCTTTGAGAGTTCATATGTATTATCACTTTATAATGTTCTCATCAACTGTATGAATCAAGTAATAAAATAATAAAACATTAAAAAGGACAGATCCACTCAAGATCTTTAGTAGATATTATAGAACGTCTGAGCATTGAACTAGGTTTTCTATCTTTTAAAAAATATTTTTTTTGAGGGACCAGCAGTTGGCATAATGGCTGTGTCACTGGACTCCCACTGCAGTTTGAGTCCTGGACCCAGTGGCTAAAACTCGCGCCAGGCATGTGTGCATGCGTGCCCAAGATCCCAGGAGGAGAATGGAGAAGGGATTGCGGCGTGGCCATCCCCCCTGGAGTGATGACTTCTCACTTTCTGTCTGTCTGTCTCTCTGTGTCTTTCTGACAAGTGTGCGCACCCTATAGCAAAGTCCTCCCCCAAAAAAATTTTTTTGAGAGAGAGATCATTACTATATGGCATATGCCTCATCAGAGAGACAGAGAGAAAGTGAGAAATCACCCTCCAGGGGGATGGACATGAAATAATCTGTTCTTCTCCATTGTCTTCTTGGGATTTTGACCATATATGCACACACACATCTAGTG
Source organism: Tupaia belangeri chinensis (assembly GCF_000334495.1). Classification (NCBI taxonomy): domain Eukaryota; kingdom Metazoa; phylum Chordata; class Mammalia; order Scandentia; family Tupaiidae; genus Tupaia; species Tupaia belangeri. The sequence continues at coordinate 380,523 of NW_006203827.1, read as the reverse complement.
TGTTTCAAGCTGCCATGTCTGGGACTTGAACTGTGGTCAACTACATAGGAGTCCAGCACCTTAACCACTACACCACCTGCTGGGCCCAGGTTTTCTACCTTTTAAATCATCTTCAAGTAAATGTTTAAAAAATTTTTTTCTTTATTCATGAAAGAGCATGTGAATGCTCTAGAGAAAGAGGAAGATAAAAAAAAAGAGACAAGTACTCCTCACAGGGTCTGGTCACATTGCAATACTCTTCCTTCAGTTCAGTCTTCCAGCCTGGCCCTCAGGCCCTCCAGCCCATTGCATCTTGGGCACTCTTATGTGTACCCTGGCATGTTTCAAGCTGACCAGGCCAGTGATGTGAACCATGGTTGACATATGGGATCCAGCTTCTCCTAAGCAGCCCATTACTGCTGTGTGACAGAGCCAGATCAAGAAAATATTTTTAAAATGTATAATTTACTTGAGACCTGATTTAGGAGCTAGGATATCTGGGATGTTTTGTTTGTTTGTTTTTACTTTTTTTTTTTTAGAGGTTTTTGCTATAGGGAGCGTGCACTCGCCAGACAGAGAGAGACATAGAGACAGAAAGCGAGAAATCACCCCCCAGGAGGGATGGCCAAGCTGCAATCCCTTCTCTTCCTTTCTCCTCTCGGGATCTTGGGAACGCATGCACACGCGCCCGGCGTGAGTTTTAAGCCACTGGGTCCGGGACGTGAACCACGGTCATCTACATGGGAATCCAGCAACATAGCCATTACGCTAACTGCTGGTCCCAGGATATCTGGGATGTTAGAAGCAGTGTATGCTCTTTTATTTAATATTATGTGATGGCAGGTAAATTTTGTGTGTGTGTTTTTTTCCTGTTGTTACTCACTGCTTTGGGATTCACTTTCTTTACCTACAAAATACTCATGTATTTCAAGGTTTTCTTTTCTTTTTTTTTTTTTTGAGTGTTATATGAGATCATGTGCCTGTTTATGGCAGATAGCAGAGACACAATAAATGATAGCTGTTATGATAGCTGTTACTGTCTTAATTAAAATTCATCTTCTAAGCACTTCTCTGCAGATAACTTGCATCTGGACCTTCTGGAGAGTTTATATAAACTAGAGATTCCTGAGTTTCATCCTAAAACTTCTGAATCAGAATCATAGAGGACTGCCTGGAATCTATACTTTAATTAAGCACCCCTCCCAGCTATTTTTGGGGGTTTGGGATATGAAGGGTATGAGTCTGTACTCAAAAAAATATATATATATTTTAGCAAGACCTGGTGGGGGGAGGTCTTTTGGAAACTGGTGCTTTTTAAAGTGCTAAGTAAAAGAGACCTTCATATGAAGAGCCTAAGAAAGCTGGAAAGTTTAATAGTACTGCATATGTTGTCCCAGTGTGGACAGTATTAGTAGAGGGAGGAACAGTGCAGGTGAGGATGGAAGTGGACTTATAGCTGACCTCTATGGACATGAGAGCTCTGATGGCCACGGGGCCAGATGAGTTTGAGGTTTTTATTATAACTGAAGAGGATCAAGATTAGAAGCAAGATTGAGCCAATTATCCTTGCCTCCAAAGAGAAATTTGGTATGAAGTTTGCTTAATTTCAGAGGCATAACCAACTTAGTTCGCTTTAACCCTTTTATTCTTCACAGTTTAAATAATTAAATGGTAGAGAACCTATTTATTCAAATGGATTAATAATTAGAGATAGTATGAGCATATCTTATCTAAATCCAAGCCTTCTATCTTCTCCATGTCATAGTGTTCTTAATTTGTTAGAGGGACATTACTTTCCAGTTGCTTTAAAATTGTTCTGTGCTGTCTTAACTAGAGCATCTGAAACCTTGATGTTTAGATATATACAGTATTTGATATTGCTTTACTAGGCAGGTTACTTTTATAATCTCATAAAGCATAGAATATAAAGAGAGACCTTTCATTGCTGCTGTAATAACTAGAAAAAAAAAAGGCATGACAGTAAACCTGCTGTGAGTACTCCTGATATTAATGTAATTAACCATCAGTACATATTTTATTTCTACTATATCTAAACACTTGCAATAATTGTACTTATTTCTAGAGTATATTTTACTGGGGTTTAACAATCAAAGTCCATTAAGTTATAGGGCATCTGAGTAAGAACAACATAAATTACTATCTTTTTCAAAACATGAAATGAGTGCCACAGCATCTAGGTTTTCCATAACAATGCCAGCAAAATCAAGGCCTTGTGCTGCTAGAAAGGAGAACAATCATAATATTTTCTACTACCCTAAAGCAAATATAAAAGATATTTTTAAGACATTTTTGGTTAAAAATACATTCTACATATAGTAAGGAATAAAAGGGCTTTCTTCCCATGTTTTGAGTGCTTGACTATCTAAGTTTTCATTTAATTTATAAATTTATGACATTCTACCAATATAACCTTCTGAATGATTTAACATAGTGTTACCTGGACCCCTATAACAAAGCAAAAGCATCAGCTTTAGCTTCCACATATCTTTACAAAATGACTGTGATTTAGCTTCTTTGTATATTCATTACGTGCTTCTTTAATTTAATAAAATTAAATAAATAATTCTTTTTGAGTTTTTTTGTTTTGTTTTTGTTTTGTACAGGGTGCATGTGCTCACTGGAGAGACAGAAAAAAAATAGAAAGCGAGAAGTCTCCCTCCTCCTCACCAGGATGGCCAGGCCACAATCCCTTCTATTCCGTTCTCCTCTGAGAATTTTGGGCATGCACACACATGCACCTGGCATAAATATCCAACATCCCAATCATCATGCCACCTGTTGGTTCCAAATAAATAATTCTTTAAAAAAAAAAAAAGAAAGAAAGAAACTATTCAATTTCCCATTGTTCTTAGGATAAGATTCAAAACCACTTACTTTTTGCAGATGGTAAGAAATAAAAGCATTTTACTCCTATGTTTCAAGTGTTTCACTTCCTAATCTTTCGTTAACTGATTTGCATTCAAGAAATAATGACTGAGTGCCATTTTTTATTTTAGGTTCAGAAAAGATGAGTATTGCTCTCCATCTGGCCTAACAACCAGCAAAAAGCCAGAATCCATGTACATTGGAAGTGGGCCTAACCCTGTGCATTCAAGAAATAATGACTGAGTGCCATTTTTTATTTTAGGTTCAGAAAAGATGAGTATTGCTCTCCATCTGGCCTAACAACCAGCAAAAAGCCAGAATCCATGTACATTGGAAGTGGGCCTAACCCTGCCCTTTAACAGGAAAGCCTCTGCCTTAAACCTCTCCTTCTGGCCCAAAGCCCAGCAAAAAAACAGAATCCATGTGCATCTGAGGTGAGACTAGCTCTGCCACTTTAACCTGAAAGCCTCTGCTCTAAATCTCTTTCTGGTCCTACAGTCAGTGAAAATCCAGGTAGAGTGGTCGCTCTCTTCTTCCTGTCTCTCTCTCTTTCTCCCTCTCCCTTTCTCTCAAAATTTTTATCTTTTTTATATATATGTATATATGTATATATATGTATATATTATCTATATTATATACATATGTGTGTATATATATTTTTATGTGTGTGTGTGTGTTTTAAAATTTTGTAGGTACTGTCTCTTGTCTATGACCTCTCCTTTCTCTTGCTAAGTTCAGAATCCATATGCATTGAGGTGGGCCAAGCCCTGCCTGTACACATGGTGTGCTAGTGAGCTGCATGGTTCTTACATTTTTGCCTTTTTCTTAAAAAACCTTTTTTTTCCCTTTTCATTGTTTTGTCTTTTTATTTTTGTCCTTTCCCCATATTTCCTTTCTTTTTTTTTTTTTTTTGGAGAGATTTTTCACTGTAGGGCGCGTGCGCTCGCCAGACAGACAGAGAGAGACATAGAGACAGAAAGCGAGAAATCACCCCCCAGGGGGGATGGTCACGCCGCAATCCCTTCTCCTCCATTCTCCTCCCGGGATCTTGGGCACGCACGCACACGCGCCCGGCGTGAGATTTAAGCCACCGGGTCCGAGACGCGAACCGCGGTCGACTACGTGGGAGTCCAGCGACATAGCCATTACGCTAACTGCTGGTTCCCCCATATTTCCTTTCTTTTACCTGATTTTTTCACCTTGCTTCTCACGCAGGTCCAGATGCACAGTAGTGAATCATCTGAATACTTTTAGTGTTGTAGTAAACCTCAGTTCCCCACTGAGCTGGTGAAGAAAAGGAGAAACTCATCTTTATAAATCTAAATTGAAATTCCTTTCTGTGAATACCATGTTGCAAAACACAGTAGTAGAGAAATAGGCATAGAAATACTTCACAGTTAAGTGAAGCATATGAGCTTACGGTAGCAGAAATATCTAACAAATTAGCCAAACGTGAATATATCACCAAATGACTAAAAATCAGAGAAGATAGTCTGCAAAGTGAGCAGCTGGGAGAAATACTGAGCTGCAGTGAGAGTGGCTCATCTCCTCCCACAGAACTCTGAATTGTTAGTTGAAACCCTGCAGCTCAGCCCAGGTGCACCTATTCCCTTGAAACTGTGAGGCCTTTCTGAGTTTTTGTTTGTTTTGTTTTTGTTTTCTTTTTTTGCTACAGGGCACGTGTGCTCGCCAGAAAGAGTGAAACAGAGAGACAGAAAGCGAGAAATCACCCCCCAGGGGGGATGGCCATGCCGCAATCCCTTCTCCTCCATTCTCTTCTCAGGATCTTGGGCA
>NW_006203827.1:371802-375839 GCF_000334495.1 Tupaia belangeri chinensis | reverse complement strand
GTGAGTTTAAGCCACCGGGTCCAGGACTCAAACCACAGTTGACTACATGGGAGTCCAGCGACGTAGCCGTTACACTAACTGCTGGTCCCTGAAACTGTGAGGCCTTTGTAATATCCAGTTCCACTGAAAAAAGTGCAGGTTGCTTGGTGAACATCAAGGAAACACAATTGCAGAAATAATTGAAGGTCATCTCCTTCCAAATGCCTCTAACACTCAGAATTAACTCCAAGAACGTAGGAAGTAATGTATAATCCATCAGGTGAACAGAAACCACCACAGAGGCACAAGAAATATGAGAAATCAAGAAAATATCTCTCCACTGAGGGGAAAGGAACAGCCTTTCATCATCCACAGACAGTACATTAGAACTCGTGGAAATGTCAGATAAAGAATTTAGCATATTCATAGTGACAAAGCTAACAGAGATGCAAGAGAGGAGAGACAATGAACTCCAGAAAATGCAAGAGAAAAAGACAATGAGTTCCAGGAGCTGAGGAAGTTCTTCCACTATCTAAAAGAGGAAACACACACCATAAAAAAGAATCAAATGGAACTCTTAGAGATGAAGGCTGTAATACAGGAAATCAAAACCTCCCTTCAAAGTATTAAAAGCAGATTAGATCATGCAGAAGATCAAATCTCAGATGTAGAAGACAGAACCTCTGACCTAAAAAATTTCACCAAAAAGACTAAAAAAATAACTCTCCCAAAATGAGAATAACATGCGAGTAATACTAGATACCATGAGACACCCAAACATCTGGATAATCGGTATCCCAGAAGGTGAAGAAACTAATCAGGACATTGATAATCTGCAAGAAAACTTCCCAAACCAAGAGAGGCATTCAAATATCCAGACTTGAGAAATACAAAGGACCCCACATAGAATCAATCCAAGAAGATCTTCTCCAAGGCACATCATAACCAGATTGACCAAATCCACAGAGATAAGACACTAAAATTGGCAAGAGAAAAACATTAAGTTACTTCCAAAGGATATCCTATCAGGCTAACACTAGATCTCTCAGTCGGGAACAATGCAAGCAAGGAAAGAATGGGAATATATATTTTTTTCTTTTTTTTATTATCTATTTAATTTTATTCATCATTACTATTTTTTTATCATCATAATCTTCTTTATATTACATTGGATTACATACAGCTTTACAGTGTATTACATTGCTTTTTCAAAAGGGAATGCCATGCATGTCAATCATTACAGAGACATTAATCTCCCCGCTTCAACATTCAATATCTTTTCTATGTTTTCCCCAATCATTATTATTATTATTCTAATTATTTGTTTTAAACAGTCAATTGCTATTTCTCTAAGTGACAAACCATTTCAACCCAAAATAGTATATCTGTCAAGATTATCCTTTATGTGGGAAGAAAAGATGAAAACATTCTCAGATAAACAAAACCTGAAAGAATTTACCAATACCAGACCAGTTCTTCAAGAAGTTCTGAAGGGGAACCAGCAGTTAGTGTAATGGCTATGTTGCTGGACTCCCATGTAGTCGACCACGGTTCGAGTCCTGGATCCGGTGGCTTAAACTCATGCCGGGAACCTGTGTGTGCATGCCCAAGATCCTGAGAGGAGGATGGAGGAGAAGGGATTGCTGCTGTGTGGTCATCCCCCTGGGGGGTGATTTCTCACTTTCTGTCTCTCTTTCTCTCTCTGTCTTTCTGGAGAGCGCACACGCCCTATAGCAAAAACCTCTCAAAAAAAATAAAAGAAAAAATAAAAGAAGTTCTGAATGAAGTACTATCCCAGGAAAACTAAAGACAGACAGACAAATAAGACAACAAATAATGACCAAGAAAAAAGGTCAACTTAATGGTCGGGACATGTTCTGAAATATCAATAATGTTGAAAGTTAACAGAAAGGTCAGACCATAGTAACACTGCAAATTTGACAAAAGAGAGATTACATGAGACTGAACTGGTGAAACAGAATTCTATGACTTTTTTCTAAAACATTGCTGATTTTCTTCTATGCTTTGTATTCCAGATTTAAGGATTTTTGTTTACTTTTGAGTTGTTGATAGGTTTAGCAATTTGTTAAATTTTTTTATTTAATTAAAACATAAACTTTTCTACCTTCGTGACTCCTTTACAATTGAAATTTATTTGTGAGCATTCTTATTTTGTGGCAGAATAGCTATTTGCATAAGTTCAATAATACAATAGTATCTGTTGCCTTGCATCAGAAATTGAATTTTTATGGGGCTTTGTGCCAATAACAGACCAAATTGAGATTAATCTCATTATAAATATGTTAGTTTATATCTCTCTTTAGTAAAGGGGAATGGAGAGAGAAAAAAAATGTTTCAGAAGAAAATTACAATGCACTTGTCACTACATTTTAGCTTCGTCCATACTTTTTTTAGTTTAAGATCTTTTGTGAATCAATAAAATGTGAAAAAAAAATTTAGTATGGAAGGGAGGAAGGGGAAAGAGGAAGGAAAAAACTGGTAAAAGTATGCTTGATTGACAAAAAATGAGAAGCTATTTGCTGATGATAATGTATATAGTAATATCTTTGTCTTGACTCACATTCATGGTATTGCATTGGAAAAAGGAATGTATACTGTAAATACATGTGATTAAATGTAAACAAATTTAAAAAAAAAGAAAGAAAACATCAGTATTTAGCTTGTGGAGTACAGCCTCAGTTCCCACAGAGTTTACACTTTGAGGAGTGGGGGCAAACCATTGGGAAGACTGACAAACTTTAAACATATAAGTAAAATCAATAAACAAACAAGATAACTCTCTATGTCGCAAGTGCTATGAAGAAGTACAATATCTGCTAAAGAAAGTAAGCTATTATTTCAGTCCCCTACACTCCACCTTGTCACTTCTGGGAATTTATACAAGCTATTCCCTTTCCCAGAGTTCCTCCCTCATCCTTCCAGAACCATCATTCTTCCTCATGTCTCAGCTAAAAATTATAGTTTCTCTTGATTCATGGTTTCTTTTATATACTTCCCATTGTATTCCAAAGCCTCTTTTGTAATGCTAATTACACTTGTAAGTATTTGTTCAATGTCTGTCTTGCCTCAAGGCAGGGTCTTCGTAGTCTACTGGTATAGCTACTGGTGTATCCCCAGATACCAGCCATATAGTAATGATCCACTCATTTTGTAGAAATGAACAAAAAGAAGATTTGGGCAATTCTTTTATTATTACTTTTTCTTGTTAAGGGCCTCTAGAGCAATAGGTAAAAATCATTCAAAGGTAATAAATACATGAAAAGCACTTGGGAGGAAGATACATTTAGTCTGAAGGGAAACTATTTAATGGTTGCTTCACAGGATTGTAGAGTAGTATTGAATGCCATCATTGGATAAACTGTTTTGACTACAGCTGCTGTGGAGAACAATATGGAAGCTCCAATAATATCTTAGATATTGGGAGTAAGCAACTCCATGCTTATAAAAGAGCATAGAGGAATATATGAAAGCAGAAAAGAAAATGTGTATATTTGAAGCACAGAAGGAATAAATAGATAAGGAAGAAACTTTTGGTTTCAAATTCAGTCAGATTTTTCTTTCAAAATTAAAATCATTCTCCATCCTTCCCATACCAAGTATTACATGCACATTGTAAAATATTCAAGACAATAAATAAAGGATAAAGAAGTTAAAATGACTAGTACTTCTATCACATTTTTATTTGTATGGATTATATACTTATCTAGACATGTTTATAGGCATTTTATGCATATATTTTATGTAAAAATGGAATCATACGTGCTTTTTTGTAAATTTATATTTTTCATTAAAAATGTAATCTGGGGAACCAGCAGTTAGCATAATGGCTATGTTGCTGGACTCCCACGTAGTCGACCACGGTTCACGTCCTGGACCCGGTGGCTTAAAACTCACGCCGGGCGTGTGTGCGTGCGTGCCCAAGATCCCGAGAGGGGAATGGAGGAGAAGGGATTGCGGCGTGACCATCCCCTCTGGGGGGTGATTTCTCGCTTTCTGTCTCTATGTCTCTCTCCGTCTGTCTGGCGAGCGCACACGCC
>NW_006203827.1:370865-371691 GCF_000334495.1 Tupaia belangeri chinensis | reverse complement strand
TTCTCTCTCTCTCTGACTCATTCTATCCCTCTCTGGTCAAATTAAAATAAATAAATAAATGGAAAAAGTAATTCTTAAAAATTAAAGAGAAAAAAATGTATCTGCATATATTTCCAGACCTAGCTACTTGTTTTTTAAAAGTAATTATGTATTTAACTATATTATTATTATTATTTAATTTGACCATAGAGAGAGAGAGAGAGACAGGGAAAGTGAGAAAGCAAGCCACCAGGTCTAGGACTTGAAGTGCAGTCTACCATGTGGGAGTCCAATGCCTTTAACTACCACAATACCTGTTGTCCCCTAGTTAGTCATTCTTAATGGCTATGTGTAGTTGTCCATCATGGAAATGTACTATTAATATATTTAGGTAATTATTGTTCAATAGTTACTTTTCTGATTTTCCAATAGTTCAACATTATAAACCAGACTGTGATTAGCACCCTTGTACATTCATTACAAATATCTTTACAAACTTGCCCACTTGCTTTCCTTTCTTTTCTTTTCTTTTTTTTTTTTCTTTTCTCTTCTTTTAACTTGCTACAGGGATGAGCTACCCAGAGCAAAACAGAGGGAAAGGGAGTGAACCCTGGAGGGATGATCACATTGCAATCCCTTCTCTTCTGTCCTCCTCTCAGGATTTTTTTTTTTGAGAAGTTTTAGCTATAGGGCGCGTGTGCTAGCCAGAAAGACAGAGAGAGACAGAGAGACAGAAAGCGAGAAATCACCTCCCAGGAAGGACAGCCACACTGCAATCCCTTCTCCTCCATTCTCCTCTTGGGATCTTGGGCATGCATGCACACATGCCTGGCGTGAGTTTAAGCCA
>NW_006203827.1:366781-370822 GCF_000334495.1 Tupaia belangeri chinensis | reverse complement strand
CCTAGCCATTACACTAACTTCTGGTTCCCTCCTCCTCTCAGGATTTTGAGCACACAGGCACACACACCCAGCATGTTTTTCAAGCCACTCAGCATGCCCCAGTAGGGCATGTGGGATCTAGCTGCCTTAACCATTAGGTCATCAGATGACCTCCCAAAAAGTCATGTCGGTTCATCAGTATATAAATGTGCCCATTTCATAGTATCATCATCAACACTTAATGTTATCAATTTTTAAAGAATTTTTTATTTTATTATTATTATTATTTTATTTGATCAGAGAGAGACACACACACAGAGAAAAGGAAAGTGAGAAAGCAAAACGCCAGGTCCAGGACTTGAACTGCAGCTGGCCATGTGGGAGTCCAGCACATTAATCACTGCACCACCTTCCAGCCCCAGTGTTAACAATTTTTTAATCTTTCACATTCTGATAGGTAAAACAGAGAAATCACTCTTTATTCTCATTCTTTGGAGCGATTTTTGCTATAGGGTATGTGCACTCACTGGAGAGACAGGGAGAGACAGAAAACAAGAAATCACCCCCTCTGGGGGGATGGTGACACCACAATCCTTTCTCCTCCATTTTCCTCTCGGGATTTTGTGCACACATGCACACACACGTGGCATGAGTTTTTAAGCCTGGAACTCAAACTGTGGTCTGGAACTTGAACTGCAGATGACTGTGTGGGAGGCCAATGACATAACAATTATGCCATCTACTGGTCCCCTATTTTCATGTTTGACTACTGCTGAGGTTAGACATACTTTCATATGCTTATTAGCTAAGTATTGTCTCATTTTTTTGAGTTGCCCATTCATGTCCTTTGCACATTTTAAAATTAGGGCATATATCTTTTTATAAATCAATGTATAGGGGCCAGCAGGTGGCTTGGCTAGACTCCTACATGGCCTACTGTGGTCTGAGTCCAAGATCTAGTGGCTTGCTTTCACATTTCTCTCTTTCTCTCTCTCTCTCTTTCGCTGGTTCTCTCTGGTGAGTACACCCGCCCTATAGGAAAAAAAATTAAATAATAGTAATAATAAATAAAATTAAATACTTCTTTTAAAAAATGGGAGCTGGCAGGTGGTATGGAGGTTAAGGGCACTGGACTCCCACATAACCAACTGCAGTTCAAGTCCCAGGCCTGGTGGCTTGCTTTTTCCCTTTCCCTGTCTCTCTCTCTTTCTCTCCCTCTGTCCTTCTCTGGTAAAATTTAAATAAATAAATAAAATAAAGTTAAATAAAATAATTCTTTAGAAAAACAATATACAATAGGTCTTTATAGACTAATGATTTACCTATTGATATAGCTGTTTATTAAATTTTATGATATATGTAGAACTGTTTCAGTTTGTCTTTTTTCTTTTATTATAAATTAATAATATTACCCCTTAGTTGTCATTTGTCATGGTGAAATTATTTTTTTTTCAGTTTGTCATTTGCCTGTTATTTTGTTTTACAGATTTTTGCCATAGGAGAGAAAGAGACAGTGAAAGGGAAAACGAGGACTCATCTCCCAGGGGGAATTGCCATGCGGCAATCCCCTCTCCTCCAGTCTCCTGGAATCTTGGGCACACACACATGTACATGCCTGGCATGATTTTCTTTTCTTTCTATTTTCTTGGAGAGATTTTAGTATAGGGCATGTGTGCTCAGTGGAGTGACAGAGAGAAGCAGAGACAGAAAACAAGAAATGAACACCCTCACCTGGAGGAATGGCCATGCTGCATTCCCTTCTCCTCCATTCTCTTCTCAGGATTTTGGGCAGGCATGCACATGCACCGGCATGATTTTCAAGCTCCCAGGTTTAAGACTCATACCACAACTGACCATGTAGGAATCCAGAGATGTAACCACTACACCACCTGCGGGCCCCAGTTTATCATTTGTCTTGTCGCTTTCATAATCTTTCAATTTTTCATTCAGCAGATTTGCCTTTATATATGTTATAGTTATCAGACGTTCCCTTTATGGATTTTGTGTCCTGTGTAGAAAAACTTTCTCCATCCCCCAGGCTATAAACATATTCATGCATATTTGCATTTTTTTTTCACTTCTTTAAAATTTTATATTAAATTATATGCGCCCAAGAATCTGTCAAAGAGTGGCTAATGTTACAACCTGAAACATTAGGCTTAATGACTGCTGCAGGTCACTGAAAATTTCATTTTCTATGTTTTAGGTAAATGTTCTAGTACATTATTATGTAAAGTAAGACAAAACCAAGTAGCAGCACAGTACATAAACCATATATCACATTGTCAAAAATGACATTATCAAGACTACTGGGAAGTTGTGCAGCTAAGTATGAAGAATACTGTTTTAACTACTTGGAAGGAAACACTTTACTTACATTTCAGGCTGATACAATCTATAATTGTGCTGAGAAGGAAAACTCTCTCAAAATATATTTGAAGATGAACAAAGCAGGGGGGTTTAGTACTGTTCTTATAGAATGGGGTAAACAACATACTTTTAGATTAAGTGCTTTAAGGAAAAATAAGGACGGGAATGTGGGAAGTCATTATTATTACTATTATTTTAGCTTTTGCTATATAGGGCTTGTGTGCTCACCAGAGAGAAATAGAGAAAGTCAGAAATCTCCCAGGGTGGATGGCCATACTACAATCCCTTCTCCTCCAGTCTCCCCTAGAGATTTTGTGCATGTGGATCTTGGGCAAACACAGGTGCCTGGCATGATTTTTTTTTTTAAAGAGAGATTTTTGCTATAGGGTGCATACACCCGTGTGCTCACCAAAGAGACACAGAGTGAGAAATCACCCTCTGTGGGGATGGTCACACCACGATCCCTTTTCCATTCTCCTTTTGGGATCTTGAGCAGGCACTCACATGTGCCCAGCATGAGTTTTAAGTCACCCAGTCCTGTAGAACCACAGCAGACTACATGGGAGTCCAACCATGTAACTATTGTGCCATCTGTTGGTGTCCAGCTATGTTACCATTGTGCCATCTGCTGGTCTCCAGGTGTGACTTTCAAGCCACCAGGTCCGGGACTGGAACCATGGAGTCTGCACTGTGGGATCCAGTGCCTTTACCTCCAAGCCACCTGCTGCCTCAGAAGTCCTTCTTTTACATGGGGTGGTCAGGGAAGGCTTCCAGGAGAGGTGACAATTATGAGGCCTGAATGATGAGAGCAAAGATATTAAAGGGAATACTTCAGTGTAGGTAAAGTAGTTCAAGTAGAACAAGTTACGTTTGTTGGAAAAGTATTAAGAAAGCTAGTATGGCTGGTGTGTTTCAAAAACCAGAAAAATAGGAGAAACGGGAACGCCTTAAAAACTCTGGTAAGGTTGTTTTTCTAAAACTGTGACCAAGGGAATTGAAGCTGTGTGACGCATTCCCTTGATTCTTTCAGGTATTACCTTCCAAAAAAAGCCTTCCTTAACTACTCTTTTACAAATTCCAATGTTATCAGATTTTCCCACCCTTTTACAAGCACCGCCCTCTTTCATGTACTTCAGCGAGTTAGCACCTCAAAGAGACCGTCCCTTACCACTCTTAATCTTGGTCAGTCCGGTTTTCTCCCTAAAGGTCACTTCCCCTCCCCCCAGCTTTATTTTCCTCCCTAGCATTCATTTATCCCCAACTAACCTGATATATTTATTCTTGTTTCTTAACAGTACCCCGGTCCCCGTAGATTTAAAGATCTGTAAGAACTGGGATTTTGATCTATTTTAATTTCCTTATCTTCTACAACAGCGCTTAACATAAAGTTGGCGCTCAATAAATACATGTTTTGAATAAAACGTAGAAAGTTGTATGAACTGGTGTGGACAGACTGTGAACTGACGCCACCGTGGATGAATAACACATTTCCTGCCGTCTGAAAAGGGCTTCACGCAGTCACACAGTGACGTCGTTTAGGTTTCAAAATGGGAAAGCAAAGGTTCCCACAATTCTCAGGACGCGAATTTCTCGCCACAATTCAAAATGGCGGAGGAGGGTGGGGCCTGTCACATGGTGGGCGTCACAGCAGCTTTCCTTTACCAATCGCGGCCCGCCCTGCCGTGTCGGCTG
>NW_006203827.1:365803-366679 GCF_000334495.1 Tupaia belangeri chinensis | reverse complement strand
TGGCCGGCGGGGACGGGGGAGACGGGGGGGAGCCTCGGCGGCGGCGGCCGAACCGACCGGGTCGGATCCTGAGCCTGAAACTTGAGTAAGTGAAGACTTAGGAATCCCGTGCGAAATGGATGTAGAGCGAGAAGAAGACAGCGGAGCCGCGTCTGCCGCGTTCTCGCAAAATGGCCTGAGTGACGCGTCGTGGCGGAGGCTGAGCGCCGCCTCCGGCCCCCAGGCCCGTTGCTGTGGGGGGCTCCGTGGCGTAGGCGCCGCTGCCATTTTAGTTGGGTGGTATAATCGATGGACTTTTTGCAGAAGGGGAAGGAGGTGGGTAGTACTTCCTCTCGGTGCGAGGCGAGCTGCAGCCTGGGCCCCCTGGAACCTTAAGAATTCGGGGGAGGCGGTACTCGAGTTTTGGCCTCAGGCGTGAGAATCTTGTCGGGTTTTTCTCTCCTCTATTCTGGGGGGTTGCCCTCGCTTCCCCGCGTTGTATATGACGAGCTTGGGTTTGGAAAAAGAGGAACAAAAATCAGGCTGCTGTACGTCAGATGCTGGGAACTCTTGGGCCTTTAGATTTCCCCAGGATTTGCAAAACCCCATTTTGAGCCCTTCTGCGGGGCATTACCAATTAGGCGCCCCCCTGGGGCCAAGATGACATCTTCCCTGAAGATCTGAGGCAGATGTGGTTTACTCCCATGTTCGAATAACTCTGGCGTATCCTTTGCCAGATATCACTGGAAGATCCCCCAAAAGGGAGGGAAAAGCCGTTGCGTGTTTGTTTTTCCCTGGGAAAGGGTGGGAAATGGGCCAAATTATTTCCAAGTTAATTTCCGTTCAATTCTCCAACAGCCTGACCCCTCGCCCCTCCAAAAATAAAAAAGCTGAAGG
>NW_006203827.1:359444-365743 GCF_000334495.1 Tupaia belangeri chinensis | reverse complement strand
GGGGCCGGAGGCTGAGCGCCGCCTCCGGACCCCAGGCCCGTTGCTGTGGGGGGCTCCGTGGCGTAGGCGCCGCTGCCATTTTAGTTGGGTGGTATAATCGATGGACTTTTTGCAGAAGGGGAAGGAGGTGGGTAGTACTTCCTCTCGGTGCGAGGCGAGCTGCAGCCTGGGCCCCCTGGAACCTTAAGAATTCGGGGGAGGCGGTACTCGAGTTTTGGCCTCAGGCGTGAGAATCTTGTCGGGTTTTTCTCTCCTCTATTCTGGGGGGTTGCCCTCGCTTCCCCGCGTTGTATATGACGAGCTTGGGTTTGGAAAAAGAGGAACAAAAATCAGGCTGCTGTACGTCAGATGCTGGGAACTCTTGGGCCTTTAGATTTCCCCAGGATTTGCAAAACCCCATTTTGAGCCCTTCTGCGGGGCATTACCAATTAGGCGCCCCCCTGGGGCCAAGATGACATCTTCCCTGAAGATCTGAGGCAGATGTGGTTTACTCCCATGTTCGAATAACTCTGGCGTATCCTTTGCCAGATATCACTGGAAGATCCCCCAAAAGGGAGGGAAAAGCCGTTGCGTGTTTGTTTTTCCCTGGGAAAGGGTGGGAAATGGGCCAAATTATTTCCAAGTTAATTTCCGTTCAATTCTCCAACAGCCTGACCCCTCCCCCCTCCAAAAATAAAAAAGCTGAAGGGTCTCTGGGCTTCTGCGGGCGGTACCTGCCACGTACGCCCTAAGCTTAGTAACTAGTATTAACCGGTTGGGCTTCTGCTTCCTGAATACTCAGTCCCTTTTTCCCTTATGCTGATTAATTTCAAGATGGAGGAGACAGCCACGTTCCTTCCCTAGACAGTTTCACCATACTTAATCCACAGGTTAGCCTGGGAATCTAAGACCTAGCAGACTTGTTATTCCATTTTTTTCATTTGGGGGCAAGAGGATGCATTTATATCAGATTGTCTTCCATTATTTGCTGGAGATGAGGAGCCCGCATTTCCTTAATCTGAGTTAACTGCAGTTTTGCACGATTGAAGGGAGGAAGAAAATAGTGAGCAATCTGCTACTAAAGTAACTACTACTATCACTCCATCAGGTATATACAGGCACAGGGATGGCCCCCATCAGTTTTCTAAACTGTAAAAACATAGTTTAAGTACTCAGACTAAACACTTTCTTAAAATATAATTTTAGGACACTCACTGAAAAAATGTTATAAACACTATTTAGCCGAAGATGTCCTTATGATTTTTTTAAAATACTTTTTAGTTCCTGGCTCACGCTAATGTAATGTGCCAAGTAAGTCCTAGAAAGAGACTGTCAGAATCAGAAAATAATTACAGGTCTGATAAGGAAAGGACCACTTTTAAGCAAGCTTATAGTAAAAAGTGGATTGACTATCAGTCTTTAAGGAAATCGTATGGCTCCTGATTCCCTCTGATCTTGATCACTCCAAATGTACTAATACTATCAATAATATTGAATTAGGTTGGGTTATGGTGTGTGTGTGTGTAATTATAATACATAGGATGTGTATTTTTTTAGGATGTTCTGTTTCAAAGTGTGTATCTTATGAAAGAGGAAGAATAATGGATTCTTTTTTTTTCTAGAGCAGAGAGTGAAGATAACTAAAATCCAGTTTATTGTATTTCAATACTATGTCATAAGTCAGGTAATTTATTTTTTGTTGCGTCTCCTGATGATTTATATATAGAATGCATGTTTACAAATACTTATTGTTCTATTTTGCAGGCCCTGTAATTGGATGGGCTCATTGATATGTATTAGTTGGTGTTGGGTATCCTTCATGAAAATGGGTACTTTACACAGGGAATTCAAAGGGTAATGTTTCTGAGTACCTGGAACTTTCCAGTGTTTTATCTGTGGGTTTTACTCTTTTAAAATAATGCCTGAAGTTTACCAGTAGTTGTATAGAACAGACAGAACAGAAATTTATTGCCTTCAATAATTGTTGGAATGATATGGCTATAAGTAAGTAGCATTTAAATGTTCACTGAATAACTAAATGAAATAGATTATCTTATAGTAGTATAATCTTATATTTTCTGTAGTATTTGATTTCTCTGAGATTCAAGAAGTCATATATAGTACCCTGATTACTATTAACTTTTCATTATCATCATCAAGGTAACCACATAATTTATGACTCTCATCAGGACACTTTTAAGAGCAAAAGGAACATTATTAGTAATTATTCCTGGACAACAGGTGTAGACCTGGATTGTTCCTGGCAAAGTGATGTGGGTGGTTAGCCTATATTCATTACTACCATTGAAGGCTTATGTGCTAGGCCCTGTACTTTGCATGCATTATTTTATAATCTTCACAGTAAAGCTTTATAAAGATGTTAACTGTTTCATAGAGGAAATGAAGATTCAGAGAACAGGTTAAGTAATTTCTCCTTAGTTAAATAGCTAGTAAGTGGAGAGCCCTCATTTTATCCCGGGTTTGTCTGACATTGAAGTCACTACATTTTGGTGCCTTGGTTTGATCAAGTCAGATCAAATTAGACTTTATTTGTCTGATTATATTGAAAATGTAATGGAGGGACCAGCAGGTGGCGTGATAGTTAAGGTGCAGGACACTCCTACATGTCCGATCATGGTTCAAGTCCTGGACCTGGTGGTTTGCTTTCTCATTTTCTCTCTCTGGCTGATCAAACTGGAAAATAATAATAAATAAAGTTAAATAAAATAGTTCTTAAAAAAAAGGTAATGGAAACATTTGGAAATGTTATAATAAGAAATCTATAAGTTATTCTGCATCTGAACCTCTTTCCCCTTGTGCTAGTTGTTATCAAAAAATTTTGTTAGCACTTGAGGTAATCTGTTTTATGAAGTAGGTGAAACTTTTCTGGCAGCTAGCTGTTAGTGCTCTCTCCATATAATTTGATAAACTTAATTAAAAATCAAGAATGTTTTTTAGAAATAGTTCAGTGGTAAAATGATATCTAGAAATGTTAAGCTGGTTGGATATCGTTCAGACTTTTTTTTTAGAGGTTTTTGCTATAGGACACATGCACTCACCAGAAAGAGAGACAGAAAACCAGAAATCACCTCCCGGGGGGATAACCACACCGAATTCCCTTCTCCTTCATTCTCTTCTTGGGATCTTGGGCACGCATGCACACCCGCCCAACGTGAGTTTAAGCCACTGGGTTCGAAACTCAAACCGCAGGGTCCAGCGATGTAGTCATTGCGCCATCTGCTGGTCCTGAATATCTTTCAGATTAGTGAACATGTACTAAGGCCTACAGCAGGTCAAGTGAGGCATCTGCGTTAATGGAACAAGGGTATGTGCATATTACTTTTCACATTGTCCAGGTGGATTAATAAAAAGAAATCACTGACCTGCCTCATCTTACCTTGACTCAGACCAATAAGATATTAGAATTTGGGGCCACAGCCTAGGACAGGACAAGTTTTTCTTTTATAAGTCTAGTTCCTTAACATTTTTGTATAGTATAAATATTTCCAAAAACCTTATGACCTATTAATTTAAAAAGTATTCTGTTTCTTTTCTTTTTTTCTATTTTTTTTTTTGGAGAGGTTTTTGCCATAGGGCGTGTACACTCGCCAGACAGACAGAGAGAGATATAGAGACAGAAAGCGAGAAATCACCCCCCAGGGGGGATGGCCACGCCGCAATCCCTTCTCCTCCATTCTCCTCTCGGGATCTTGGGCACGCACGCACACGCGCCTGGCGTGAGTTTTAAGCCACCGGGTCCGGCACGCGAACCGCGGTCGACTACATGGGAGTCCAGCAACATAACCATTACGCTAACTGCTGGTTCCCAAAAGTATTCTGTTTCTATAATATGAAGTTTTGATAAACAGTATAAGAAAACAATAATACTTCTGTGTCCATTTTTTTTCATTATTTTTTCCTCAAATGCAAATATATTCAGTTTCGCAAATCAAGCAGTTCATTTCCCTTTCATCAGTTGAAGTATTTTTTTAAAAGTAAGCCTCATTTTTGGAAATAGATTTGTGAACTTAACAGCTTCCATAGTAGTTGATAGGTTCACTCTAGATTTTCTCATATTTTATTGTTCCATCTCAAGATTTTAATTTCATTAAGTGTAATAGCACCTACATATGTGAGACAAATATCTGTAGATAGTGCTTGGTGTATAAATAAATTTATGGATCTCTTGGGATTAATTTTTTAACTACAAGTAGGAATGCTGTAAGTGTTTGATGGTCCAGGTGTTTACATGGTAAACCAACATGGTACCTTCTCGTGGGAAAGGAGATATTTAAGTTTAATGTAATTTCCCTTTAGCATCAATTATAAGTAAGATGACTATATAAATTATCCAAACTAGGATACTTTTGAAAATGAAAGGGGGTTCATTTTAATAATTACTCTGACACAAGTGTTAACCATTACTCTTCTAAACAAACTACAATCACCCTCATCTTACCATTTCTATGTAGGAATATTGGTTCAGGAAAGACAGTTGTCAGCATCTTTGTTCCTAAATGCAAAATTGTTTTTGTCAATAAAACAGTGCTTGGTGTAAAGCATATTTTCTTTTTTGGTCAAGTGATTTTTATTTAAAAACTTGGCTTCAGAGAGAGCAGATGATATAGCAGTTACATTGCTTGACTCCCACATGGCCAACCGTGGTTTTAGTCCCAAACCTGGTGGCTTGAAAATTACACCAGTCTTGTGTGCATGTGTGCCCAAGATCCCAAGAGGGTGTGACCATCACTCATGGGGCATGATTTCTCACTTTCCCTCTAACTGTCTCTGTCTCTCTCTCTGTCAAGTACACACAGCCTAAAGCAAAAACCTATAAAAAAGAATTGACTTCACTCTTCTTTTTTTTTTTAAGTGGACTTCTTTATGGGAAATGTGTATGTCCTTAAAATAGTTAACTTTAGTTACTAGTAAATACCAACATTGCCAGTAATCAGTGCTTTTATATACTCATAATTTTTTTAAATAGGTGAGCCTTTTGGGTTCTTGGGTCCCTCCTCCTTTCTTTTTGACTTCTTGGGAATAGTGAAAAATCAAGTCAAAATTGACTTCATAGGTATAACCAAATTCTAATTTCGTGATGTTGCTTGATAATAAAAGAACATGAAATGAGTAATGAAGATTAAATTTGCTATCTAAATTGAAGTACGTGAGAAGATGAAATGTCATAATGATTGCCTTTTTTTTTTCCATAGGGCATGTGTGCTTGCTGGGGAGACAGAGACAGAAAGTGAGAAATCACCCCCTGGGGGGATGGCATGTACACTCACATGACCAGTGTGAGGTTTATTTGGTTTTGTTTTTGAGAGAGAGATTTTTGCTATAGGGCACGTGAGCTCTCCAGAAAGACAGAGAGAGACAGAAAGCAAGAAATCACCCCCCACGGGGGATGGCCACACCGCAATCCCCTTCTCTTCCATTTTCCTCTAGGGATCTTGGGCACACACGCACACACACCTGGTGTGAGTGTAAGGCACAGGGTCTGGGACTCAAACCGTCGTCGACTACATGGGAGTCCAGCGACATGCCATTAGGCCAACTGCTGGTCCCGTGAGTTTTAAGCCGCTGGGTCCAGGACTTGAACTCTGGTTGACTACATGGGAATCCAGTGACATAACCATTATGGCATCTGCGGGTCCCAATCATCATGATTTCTTAACTAGGTTGATTTTACAAATTGGTGATATTCTACCAAAGTCTTTGGTCTTTTGATATACTGAAGTTCTTAATACTTTTTCAATTTAACCATTACTTTTTCAATTTAACTATTTGAGAGCATGATAGTAGTCAAAATTGTGAACTGCAAGTTAATCACTATCAAGAGATTAGACACATGAGGAAAATTCCTAAGTCCTTTTGGCTTTCTCTTTTTCCCGTGGTCCTTTTCTAGTGATAAAGATAGAAGGATACAATGGAGGCTAAGCTAACACTGCTGTTTAGATAATGTTTTATAATCTCTTATTTCAATAATAGTATCAGCAGTGGTGGGTGGATTCTTTGGTGCTATATTCTGATAGGCCATTCTTGGAAATTATCAAGAAATTGTGTGGTTGGTAAGGGGTCTCATGCAATAATAAAAGCTATGAAGCATTAACCTTGCCTTGCTTTTTAAACAATGCTTTATATTTCTTTTCAAAAGGCTTAGGTAGTCATGTAATAGAGATAGAAATGCAAAATTAGCAAAATGGCAGTGAGAAAAACACAGCTTCCAGGCTTACATTTCCAGTTATGTTGTTTTGGTTTTTTTTTTCTTTTAAGAATTATTTAATTTTGGGACCAGCAGTTAGCGTAATGGCTATGTC
>NW_006203827.1:343587-359281 GCF_000334495.1 Tupaia belangeri chinensis | reverse complement strand
TCTGAGAGGTGATTTCTCGCTTTCTGTCTCTCTCTCTGGTGAGCACACGCACCCTATAGCAAAAACCTCTCCAAAAAAAAAAAGAATTATTTAATTTTATTTATTCACTCATTTATTTTAATTTGACCAGAGAGAGAGAAGGAAAGTGAGGAAGCAAGCCACCAGGTTCGAGACTTGAATTGTGGTTGGTCATGGCCATGTAGGAGTAACCAGCCCCTTAACTGCTACACTACCCTGTTCTGTTGTTTCTTTCTTTTTTTCTTTTTTTTTTTTTTTTGAGATGTTTTTGTTATACAGCACATGCACTCATCAGAAAGGGAACAGAAAGCAGGAAATCACTCCCCAAGGGGGATGGCCACACCACAATCCCTTTTCCTCCATTCTCTCCTCTTGGGATCTTGGGCACACACACACATGTGCCCGGCGTACGTTTTAAGCCACCAGGTCTGGGACTCGAGCCGTGGTTGACTACATGGGAGTCCAGTGGCATAGCCATTATGCCAACTGCTGGTCTCGTTTCTTAAGCATTATTTTTCTGACTTAATACTGTAATGTGACCTAGATTGTATAGTATTCACAACCATATGTCATAGAAACTGGGAGGAACCTTATAAATGGCTTAATCCAGTACTCTAACATGGATGGAGATTCTGAGGCAAAAGACATTAAATGAATTACCCAAATTTACATATGAAAGTTATTCAGTATCTTGGGTTTTCTGGGTTTTTTTTTTCATTCATAAATCTGAATTCCACCTTTCTACCCATGTATAGAATAAAAAGCTATCTGATTTTTGTCAACCTTTTATTTGTTACAAATACCATAAAGTTTTAATTGCACATTGTATATATGAATAATCACTGGTTTTGATATCTTCATAGATGATGGTTCTTTATGTCCTGACCTCAAATTTAGCAGTTCTTTGTGATTTAACTTTTTAAAGAATTATTAATTGTATTTATTTATTTACATTAATTGACCAGAGAGAGAAAGAAAGTGAGAAAGCAAGCCACCAAGTCTAGAACTTGAACTGCAGTCTGCCATGTGGGAATCTAGCACTTATTTGTTGTTATTATTTTTAATTTGCCATAGGGCACATGCACTCACCAGAGAATGATGGAGAAAGTGAGAAAGCAAACCACCGGGTCTGAAAGGGAAAGTAGGAAAGCAAGCCACCAGGTCTGGGACTCAAACCAAAATTGGCCATGCGGGAGTCCAGCACCTCAACCATCATGCCACTTTCTGGCCCTCGTGATGGTATTACTGAGTTAACATTTCATTTATTTAAAAGGATCACTCGTCATTAATTCTTATCTACTTTATGAGGTTCTTAATGAAGCATTGTTACAGCTGAAATGATGCGTGCCCTTCTCATTTTAGCATTACACAGTTTTGTATTGATATTTGGTGAAAATGCTTAACATTTAGTAGTTGGTTGGTATTATAGGTTATCTTAATTCCTCCTTCCACTCACCCCTACCTTTTTAAAAATGAGGTTAACATCTTCTAGGCTTAATAGATATGGCTTAGTTCATTTTTTTTTAACATTTGTTATAGGACATATGCACTCACTAGAGAGATAACAGAAAGAAAAAAGGAGAAGCACCTTTCCAGGGGAGATAGCCACACTGCAATCCTTTCTCTTCCATTTTTCTCTTGGGGTTTTGGGCATGCATACACTCATGTGCCTGGTGTGTGTTTTGTTGTTGTTTTTATATAGCTTTTGCCATATAGCATGTGTGCTTGCCAGAGAGAGACAAGAAAAGTGAAAGATCACCCTTGGTATTCTCTTCCCCCCACACAAGTGCCCAGAGTGATGTTTAAGCCACTGGGTTCAGAACTCAAACTGCT
The DNA here is from genome assembly GCF_000334495.1 of Tupaia belangeri chinensis. NCBI lineage: Eukaryota > Metazoa > Chordata > Mammalia > Scandentia > Tupaiidae > Tupaia > Tupaia belangeri. The sequence goes on along the minus strand of NW_006203827.1, from coordinate 357,430 downwards.
GAGTCTGGGACACGAACTGTGGTCAACAATGTGGAGTCCAGTGCCAAACACCACACCAACTGCTGACCCCATCTGGCATTTTTTGTTTGTTTATTTGTTTTGTTTTGTTTTGTTTTGTTTTTTGAGAGGATTTTGCTATAGGGTGTGTGTGCTTACCAGAAAGAGACAGACAGAAAGCAAGAAATCACCCCCCAGGGGAGATGGCCACACCACAGTCCCTTCTCCATTCTCCTCTCAGGATCTTGGGCACGCATGTACATGCACCCAGCGTGAGTTTAAGCCACCGGGTCCAGGACTTGAACTGTAGTTGACTACATGAGAGTCCAGCAACATAGCCCTTATGCCAACTGCTGGTCCTGTGGCATGTTTTTCAAGCTGCTAGGTTGAGCATTGCAGTTGGCCATGTTGGATCCAGCTGCCACCAGATTGCCTGATAATGATTTAGTTTTAAATTGATTTTTACATAAGTGTTTGACTTGATATGTCACCATTTAGTTTTATAAAGTCTGTTTTGTTAATAGCATGTAAATTTATTTCATTTTAAATCAACATAATTGTACACATTTATGGGATATTGTGTGACTTTTTTTCTATGTATGTATACATTTGTACAGTAATCAAATCAGCATATTTACCATGTCTGTCACCTCACATAGTCATTTTTTAATGGTAAGAACGTTCAGAACGTTCTCTTGTAACTGTTTCAAAATATTTATTACAATATTATTAACCATGGTCACCAAATTGTACAATAGAACACCACAACAACTCTTATCTAACTAACTTTGTGCTCCTTGACCAGTCTCTCCCTATTCCTCTTCTATTCCCCAGCCTCTGGTAACCACTGTTTTGCTGTCAACTAAAACACTGTAACAACTCTTAGCTAAGTAACTTTGTGCTCCTTGACCAGTCTCTCCCTATTCCTATTCCCCAGCTTCTGGTAACCACTGTTTTGCTGTCAACTTATATGAGATTACCTTTAGGTTCTATGTATAAAGTGAGATCATGTTTTATTTCTCCTGTGCCTGGCTTATTTCTTTCATATAACATAATGTCCTCCAGGTCCATCCGTAGTGTTGCATATGACAGGATTTCAGTCTTGTATTGACTGAATAGTATTCAGTTATATATATATACACATACATTCACATTTTCTTTACTCATTCATTGATGGATAATTCCATATCTATCTCGGGTGTTTCTAAGAGTGCTGCAGTAAATTTTTGAGTGTAATTGTCTTTTCTACATACTGATACCAATTTCTTTGGATTGTTGACAGTAATTTTAGATGTCTTACAACTATTATGATGTTGCATGTCCACTGTGTATAATATGTGTGTTGAGTCCTAGACCTAGCAGTTTGAGTTCTAGACCCAGTGGCTTGGTAATCACACTGGATGCTCATGCATGGGTAAATGGAGGAGGAGAATACCAAGAGACGAATGGAGGGGAAGGGATTGTACTGAAGCCATCCCCCCAGAAGGTTATTTCTCACTGCCTCTCTGTCTCTTTCTTGCAAGCACACACATCCTATGGCAAAAACCTAAGGGGGAAAAAAAGAATAGCAATACGCACACCAGGCATGTGTGTATACATGTTCAAAATGAAAATATTTTTAAAATTGATGTGCATAGGCTGGCTGGTTGGCATAGTTAAGGCCGCTGGATCCCACGTAGTTGACTGAACATTTCAAGTCCTGGACCTAGCAGCTTAAGAAACATACTGGGCAAGACCAGCAGTTGGCATAATGACTATGTTGCTGGACTCCCATGTAGTTGACTGTGTTTCAAGTCTCGGACCTGGTGGCTTAAACTCACACCAGGCACATGTGTGTGTGTGTGTGTGCCCAAGATCCCTAGAGGAGAATGGAGGAGAAGGGATTGTGGCATGGCCATCCCCCCTGGGGGGGGGGATTTCTCACTTTTCTCACTTTATGTCTGTCTTTCTGGCGAGTGCACACACACTATAGCGAAAAACTCTTCCCCCCCCCCCAAAAAAAAAAGAAAAAAGAAAAAGAAACATACTGGGCACATATGTGTACATGCCCAAAATCCTGATAGGAGAATGCAAGAGAAGGTCTTGCAGCATGTCCATTCCTCCAGGAGTTGATTTCTCACTTTCCCTCTCTCTGTCATGTACCCGTTAGCAAAAACTTAAACAAAAAAGATTGGTGTGCATGGATTAGGAGAATTAAATAAGGTACTGCTTTTAGCATTGACCAAAAAATAGCAATTTGTGTAATTTATCTTAATATATGATGCCTATAAGGAGAAGTTGAGATTATTGACAATGTTTTAAAAGTTTCAATGTGAATAACGTCTTTTTTTGAATTGCCAGAGGGTACATGTGCTCACCAGAGAGAGAGAAAGTATCCCTAAGGGGACATGGTCATACCACAGTCCCTTCTTCATTTCTCCATCACGTTGGGATTTGGGGCATGCATGCACACGTATGTGCTCAATGTGCCTTTGAAACCACCAGTGATGAAATTTGGACCATGGTTGATCATGTAGTACCTAGCTCCCACTAGGCTTTGGAGCTGACCCTAAAATCTGTTTTCAATGACCTAATTACTGAATAAATCTCAGATTTGGTTTTCCTACTGGCTTTTCCTCTCCAGAATTAAATTGATTGGTATAGCTAAACATCATTGATCAAATGAGTAGTTTTTTTTTTTTTTAATTTTTTTTTGAGAGGTTTTCACTATAGGGTGCGTGCGCTCGTCAGACAGACAGAGACAGACATAGAGACAGAAAGCGAGAAATCATCCCCCAGGGGGGATGGTCACGCTGCAATCCCTTCTTCTCCATTCTCCTCTCGGGATCTTGGGCATGCACACACACGCGCCCGGCGTGAGTTCTAAGCCACCGGGTCCGGGACGCGAACTGCGGTCGACTACGTGGGAATCCAGCTACACAGCCATTACACTAACTGCTGGTTCCCACAAATGAGTAGTTTTTAAAATAATTGGGCAGAATTTCTAATTTTACTACTACTCCCCAGAAATGAGTTTGGATATATTGGCACACAGTACTCTGGCAGAAATAAGGTTAATAAAACAATACTATTTATCTAAGGGGCTACAGTATTTAAAACAAAAATATTGAATACTGATTTATTTAAAGATATGACTGGTTGGGTTCATGCTGCTTATGAGAAGGTGTTTGGTGATTTTGGAAGTTTTCGTGCAAGGAATGAACATAGTATATAAAAAATTCTTAGTAAGATTGAATATTTTAGTAATGCCTACGGTATTGGAATATATTAAAGCTTTTGCTATTGGAATGTAGGGTTCAAGTACTTGCAAGGAGAGGGAGAAGGAGAGAAAGTGAGAAATTACCCCTGTGTGTGTGTTGGAGGGGGTGGTCACACGACAACCCCTTCTCTGTTTTGTTCTCTGGATATTAGGCATGCATGCACATGCTCCTGGCATGATTTTCAGGCAGTCAGGTTCAGGACTACAACTGTACAGTTGGCATGTGGGATCCGGCACCTTAGCCACCATGCCACCTACAGGCCTGGAAAATGTTTTACAGTGTATAGTAGATATATTCAGAGGCAATTGATATTTATTAAAAAGTTGACTGGATTTGGGGTCTGGAGACCTGGATTTAATTTCTATTTACTAGCCTGGTGGTATGTGTTAAATCACATCCTCTCATATATATATGAAACTAGAAATAGAAAATTATTGATGATAACATGTATGATTAAGCCACTATGCAGTATATCCTGGATGCGAAATCACATTTCGTACGCTGTGATGATGCTCAGTGAATGAATGTAAATTAATTAATTAAAAATAAAAATAATTTTTAAAATCACATCCTCTCTCTGTGCTTCTGTTTCTCACCTGTAGAGTAGATGTGGGGATTCTTTCTTTGTGAGATTATTAGGATTAAATGAAGTATAGGTGAAAGGACTGTGTAAATACACAGTGATGAGTATTTCATATAACCAGGGAGGGACTTAAGTGATTTTAAGAATAATTATATTGTATTATCTAAATTATGTTATATTGGTAATCTCTTCATAGAAATATTTAGGTTTAAAAATGGCAGGTGCTGGGGCCAGCAGGTTGTGTAGTGGTTAAAGTGCTGGACTCCCACGTGGTCGACTGTGGTTCGAGTCCCAGACCTGGCAGCTTGAAAATCTTGCCAACCGCATGTGTATCCATGCCCAAAATCCTGAGAAGAAAATGTAGAAGAGATTGTGCCCTAGCCATCCTTTCTGGTGATGAATTCTCGCTTTCTGTCTCTGTCTCTCCAGCAAGGGCACACACTCTATAATCTCAAAAAAATTTTAAAAGGCTGGTGCTGATCATATGCTCAAGTCAGAATTCCTGATTTATGCACAGGGATGTGAAAAATTAAGAATGAGTTAAATAAATAAATATAAGACATTTTTTAATGCTGATGTTAAAGGAGCCAGGAGTATGCAGGGATTCTTTTCCCTCTTACTAGTTAAGCTGGAAATATATCAATAAACTGGAAATGTATCAAGATGTTGTTCACCATAAATTAAAATCTGTAGACCTATTTTATTAATACAATTCTTTGCTAATATTTTCATACCAAAATGGAGAAGGGAGAGGGACAGAACTTGCAGTTTGGATTTGCTACATTCTTCATTTTATGCCACTTGGATACTGAAGGGCTGCTTAAAATGAAACCAAGTTTATTTGATTTGTAAGAGTAAGATAAATTTACAAGTGATTTGAAAGCATTGCTTATGTTCAGGATTTACTTTCAAAATGTCATTACCAGGACCAGCAGTTAGCGTAATGGCTATGTTGCTGGACTCCCACGTAGTCGACTGCGGTTCGAGTCCCGGATCCAGTGGCTTAAACTCACGCCAGGTGCGTGTGCGTGCCCAAGATCCCGAGAGGAGAATGAAGGAGAAGGGATTGTGGCGTGGCCATCCCCTCTGGGGGGTGATTTCTCGCTTTATATCTCTCTGTCTCTTTGTCTGTCTGGCAAGCGCACTTACCCTATAGCAAAAACCCTCTCCAAAAAAAAAAAAAATGTAATTATCTCTAGTCCAGGAGACCTTTGCAGGTGTTGACAGCCATAGCTTACTCCTTAAATGTCCTTGTAGGATGGAGGTACCTTGCCAGTCCTGAAATCTCTTGACCTCCATTCCTAGCCCAGGAGAAATGCAGAATAAAGGTAGAAAGGGTAGAGGCTTTGGGCAAAAGTAGAGAGTCTAATCAGATTTTTATCTCCCTGTACCCTAACCAAATGCACATACAAACTGCTTCTTCAATAGGAACCTCTACCTTAGCAAAAAACACATGTTCTGTTTAATGAAGCCTTTGCTAGTTTGCCTACAGTTTTGAAATAACAAGTAAGTGCATTGCAGTAGTATCGTGGAGAAAATATTTCTCCTGATTTTTTTTTTCTGGCATATATATGGGATAGGGGAACGAATAACAGCTTGTTATTATGAAAGTAATCACAATTTGTTCACATGTTGCTTTGTGTCTCATTAATATTTTGAATTAGGAAATAGAATTAAACCAAAGTAATCTTATCTTGCATGGAATGGAATCCAGTCTCATAGTCAGGAACTATTTAGTATTCAATAGTCCAAAATCAGTGTTGGAGAGTTTTGAATAGAAGTATAATGTTTTGTTTCTAATGTTCATGTAGGAAATTGTATGTATTCTGATCCAGCCCATGGTGTGGCAGCTGGATCCCAAAGGGTAACTCTGTAGTTTGAATCCCAGACTTAGCAGCTTGAGAAATGGTCCATGGTGGGTGTGCAAGCATGACCAAAGTCCTGAGAAGAGAATGGAAAAGACCTGGTGGTGTGGCTATACCTTTTGGGGATGTTCACTTGCACTCTATCCCTTCCCCCACCCCCTTCATGAATGCATGTATCCCTATAGCAATTTTTTTTTAAAGGAAATTGTATATATTCTAAAGGTCAACTTTTCTTTTCCATTTTATTTATGATAGAGTGTACACACTTGAGATAAAGTGAGATAGGACCTTCCATAGGGTCCAGTCCCAGTCCTCTTCCTCTAATCTTTCAGCCTAGGGATTCAAATCATGGTCACCATGTGGGATCCAGTTTCCTTGAGCAATGCATTACTGCTGCACCATGGTGCTGGCCCAAGAATAGTGAGCATAGGAAAGAATTAATCTACCCATGCTTATTTCTAGAATACTCAATGCTGTTTTTAAAAAACATGAAGGGGGTGTATAGTGTATTTACAGAGCATGAACAATATATTGGGAACATTGAAACCCTTTCTGTCTGTGGAATTTCTCTACATTACAAACAAATGCTTTAAACTGTGCTGTTCAGTATGGTAGTCACTAACCATGTATGGCTGTTGGACTATGGAACTAAAGTTTTCATTTTCTTTCATTTAAGTTTAGGTTAGAAAAACCGAAGTAGTGTGAGGTACTCTCATTAAACTACTTCATTGTTTGGTAGGACTACATTCCACCTTTTTTTTAAAGTTTGTTTCCTTCTGGGGGAGGAGAGAGAATAAGGTCTTGATGCTAATCTAGCCCCAGTTTCAGTTGTTCCAGATCACAGGTACAGATGCATGTACCACGCATACTCAGGGAATTTCTAGGACATGAACCCATGGCCATTCTCATGTGGGTCTCAGTGCATTAACCACTGTGCCACCACCCAGCCTCCTAGCTGCTTTTTAATTTTTTTCTTTTAGGTTTTAGCCATAGAGCACATGCATTTGCTAGAAAGAGACAGAAACAGAACGTGAGGGACCAGCAGATGTCATAACAGTTACATCACTGGACTCCCACATAGCCAACCAGTATTCGAGTCCCGACCCAGCTGCTTAAACTCACACTCAGCGCGTGTGCCTCCGTGCTCAAGATCTTAAGAGTGAGAATGGAGGAGAAGGGATTGTGCGCATGGCCATCCCCCCGGGGGGTGATTTCTCACTTTCTGTCTTTCTGGAGAGGGCACACATCCTATAGCAAAATCATCTCAAAAACAAACAAGAAACAGGAAAAGTGAGAAATCACACTGCAGGGGGGGCTTGCCATGCCACAATCCCTTCTCTTCCATTCTCCTCAGGATTTTGGACATGCATGCACATGCACTATGTGATTTTCAAGCTACCTGGTTTGCAACTCAGACAGCCATCAGCTATGTGGGAATACAGCACTTTAACCACCACACTGCCTGCTGGCCCCCCTTCTTGCTTTTTTAATGTGGCTGCTCAAATATTTTAAATTACATATGTGGTTTGCATTGTGTTTCTTTTGGATTGTGCTGCTTCAGGCACAGTATTAATGGAAATGAACTCAAATCACATTTGATTTGGTTAATTAAATATCTAGAAGGTATTATTGAAGGCATCCTTCTAGTGGCTTTTACAGGAGTTTTAAAGGGTGCATAATTGAGATTCTTTTCCTAATGGAACTACTTGGGAAAATAAGACACACACAGTTTAGAAATATAACATTATGGAAAGCAGGAAGTAGCCATTCTGTAGCACAGGCAAATGGTGTATGTGGAGGTTGATAAAAAATTGCTAACCGAGGTAGTAATTGCTTATTAGGGGGTAAGATTTCATTGAATCTTGAAGGGCAAGTGAAATAGGGAGAGGCCAAGATTACAGCGTAAGTGCTAAGGTCCAAAAGCATGAGGTATGTTGAAGGGCAGTGTAAGTAGAATGGTCTTGCCAAGGAAGTAGTATAATTTTGCTTCACTGGAATATGAAGTTTAATATGACCATAGGACCAGAATAGAAGGCTGAGAGACTTAACTGTCCTTAATAATATTTCAGCTCAAAGGGTGTTTTGAAATCAGTTTCTTCCAATTCCTGTCCAACAAAGAATCCCCTCTTTAATATCTAGCCTCTACTTGAATATTTCCAGAGTCAGGCAGTAGTTGGCTTGCTTTAAGAAGTTGGTTGCATTTCAGGTTTTGGATAGTTTTGTTAGATCATCGTATTAATAGGAAGGTGTTTTTTTTGTTTTGTTTTTTGGTTTTTGTTTTTGTTTTAGCTTCCATGCTTCTTCAGCTGTTGGCCTTAGTTTTGTTTGTTTGTTTGTTTGTTTGTTTTTTAATGTTTTAATGTTTTTTTTTTTTTGGAGAGATTTTTCCTACAGGGCGAATGCGCTCGCCAGAAAACAGAGAGAGACAGAGAGATAGAAAACGAGAAATCCCCCCTCAGGGGGGATGGCCACGCCGCAATCCCTTCTCCTCCATTCTCCTCTCAGGATCTTGGGCACGCACGCACACGCGCCCAGCATGAGTTTAAGCCACTGGGTCCGGGACTCAAACCGCAGTTGACTAGGTGGGAGTCCAGCGACATAGCCATTACGCTAATTGCTGGTCCCCTGTTGGCTTTAGTTTTTGACCCTGTGGTTGTGCTTGTTCATATTATACCTCTCTAAATATTTGAAGATGATGATCATGTATTTTTAGTCTTCAGGCTAACCATCTCCAGGTTAATTCTGCCAATTTTTGTATGGTGTTCCCAGGCTTCGGATCATCTTGGTTACTACTTTTCTGTGTTTGTCAGTTTCCTCCTGTATCTTTTTTTAAATGTCTCAAGGGGCCAGCAGGTGGTATGGTGATTTAGGTGCTAAACTTCCCCATGGCTAACTGTGGCTCGAGTCCTGGACCTGGTGGTTTGAAAAATCATGCTGGGCACATGTGCATGCTTGCTCCAAATCCCAGGAGGAAAATGGAGGAAGAGATTGTGGCATGGCAGTTACTCCCCCAGTGGGTAACTTCTCACTTTCCCTCTCCTTCTTTCCAGTAAGCACACGTGCTCCTTGGCAAAAACCTTTTAAAAAGCATTTCAAATACTCCATATTTAGTTTGAATAGCAGGTTTCAGTGGGGGCTGTTACCTGCTTTTATTTGAATATTATGCTCTATGAAAGCAACCTGTAGCTCTGTTAGGTTTCTTAACAGCCAGGTCAAACAGGTTTCTATTGAGCTTGTGTTAGCTTAAAATCTTTACGTCTTTTTCATGTGAACTGCGCAAACAGGTTTTCCTTCTATTCTGTACTTGTACTATGGATTATTTTAGCTTAATAGCCCTTAATTAAATGTGCAAAGTAGCATATTTACAGTTTTATTTTATTTCAGCTCATCTTCAAAGTCCCTGAGGAATTTGGAATGTTATTTATCATATACGTCCTCCATGCCAATTCCCAGCTTTGACTTATTTATATATTTAACATATCTTTGTCAGATTCATCCAAATGGTTCATTTTATTATTTTTTTAATTTTCAGAGGACTTGTGCACTAACCATAGATAGTGGTGAAGGAGAGAGAGGGAGTAGGCACCCAGTGGGGAATGGTTGCACCTCAGTCCCTTCCATTTCTCCATCCTTTTGCAATTTGGGGCACACGCACACATACCCTGTGTGTTTTTCAAATCACCAGGACTAGGATTTGAACTGCTGTCAGCCATGTGGAATCTGACCCCCTTAACCACTATGATACTGGGCTAGCTATGTGTGTGTATGTGTGTTGAGAGTTTTTTTGCCTTAGGGCACATGTGCTAACTGAAGACAGACACAGTGAGGGGAAAAAGAAAGCACCCCTCCAGGGGCAGGAGCACACCACAATCCCTTCTGCTCTTTTCTCCTCCCAGGATTTTGGGCATGTACACACGTGTACCTGGCATGAGTTAAAGCCACTAGATCCTGACTTAGCATTACCCAAATGTTTGGGTTGAGGAATTATGGCTGAAGTTTCATTTTCCTTTGTGCCTTTTTTTTTTTTGTGCTAACTCATATAAGTTTAATGAATATTTTATTTTATAGTGATTTCTAGTCTTCCCAAAATTTTAGAAAATATTATAATCCTCTCCCATCCTTAACTTGGTTTTCTTACTTGTTTAAGTAATGATAGGATAGTTGTTATAAGAGTAATAATCTAAGCAGAACAGATTAGAGATCTGAGTGTGTCCTTAATCTACACTAAAATTTAGTTAGCTTCAGCAAGGAGGTAGGCTTCTTTGTGTTTTTACATATGGAAAAGGGTTTGTTTTGTTTTTCTTTTTAGGGTTGATTAGAGAACAGCTTCATGTGATTAGTGCAGCTGGGTATGGGCTTAAATGCTAGTACCAATACAGGTTACCTTTGTTCCATGAATAAAATTTTAATATTGTTCTAGTTTTTCAAGCTGTATAAACTGGGTGGCTTATAAACAACAGAAATTTATTCTTTTTACAGTTTTGAAGGCTGGGAAACCCCAAATAAGAGTGCCAGCTGATTCAGTGTCTAGTTAGGGCCTACTTTCTCATAGATGGCTATCTTCTCACTGTACCCTCACATGGCAGAGAGTACACCTGAGCTCTCTGGGGACTTTTTCCTTTTTTTGCCAAAGTGTGTGTGTGCTCACCCGAAAGAGAAGGGCCCTGAGAGACCAACTCCCCTGGGGAATGGTCACACTGCAATCCCTTCTCCTTTTCTCCCTCCTTTTGGAATTATGTGCATGCACACATACGTACTCAGCATATTTCTCAAGCCTCCAGGTCCAAGACTTGTACCATACAGTCAGCCATGCGCAATCTAGCCACCTTAACAGCCATGCCATGAGCTGGCCCTGGGGACTCTTTTTTGTTTTCCTTTTTTTTTTTTTAAGAGAGATTTTTGCTATAGGGTACATGCACTCACTGGAGAGACAGAAAGCAAAAAGTCACCCCCCTGGGGGGAAGGCCACATAGTAGTTCCTTCTCCATTCTCCTCTTGGAATTTTGGGCACACACGCATGCCCAATGTGAGCTTTGAGCCACCTGGTCTGGGACTCATACCTCAGTCAACTATGTGGGAGTCCAGCGATGTAACCATTGTACTATCGAGGACTTCATTTTATAAGAATATATTCATAAGGGCTCCACTCATGATATACTGACTTTCCAAATCCAAAGGTCCTACTTTTGGAAAATAACATAGTAAATACCATCACTTGGAGTTGAAGATTTCTTTCTTTAGAAGTTTGTCTTATTCACGATAGAATACATGCACATGAGAAAGAGAGAGAGAGGCAGGTAGTTGAACAGGCACCCTCTACAGGGTTTTATCATGCTACAGTCCCTTTTTCCCAGCTCGTTAGGACCTTTGGGGTACACATACACCTGCTGTGTTTCAGGTCCACCACGCTGGGTATCTGAACTGATGATCAGCCATCTGGCTTCTAGCACTGCAGTTCAGTACACTACCACCTATGCCACTGGCTCTGGGCCAAGGGTTAGGATTTCAGCCTGTGAATTGTGAGAGAAGACAAACATTCAGACCGTTACATGTATGTTCATGGAATTCAGTGTATTTTTTTGATCAGTGTACGCTTATATAAGGTGAATCTGGAGTTGGAAGGAAAGGGGATTAGAAAATGAAAATTTTTGTTTGGCATTTTCATTAGAGTGGTTAATTGAGAATGTGTGAATATCTACTAGCATTCTAATTTCTTTCAGTTTGAATAAATAGTGAATTACAAATAAGAAATTTAGGCTAAATTTTTGTATTACCTAGAGCAGGAGTTGGTCAATTTTCTTTAAAAGGCCAGTAAATACTTTGAGGATCAAAAAACAAAATTGAGGGCCAGCAGGTGATGTGGTTGAGGTGCTGGACTTCTACGTGACTGACCACGGTTTGAGTCCCAGACCCATTGGCTTTAAACTCATGCTGGGCACATGTGCATGCATGCTCAAAATTCTGATAGAAAAATATAGGAAAAGGGATTGTTGTGTGGCCATCTGCCCTTGGAGGGGATTATTTTTTTTGGGGGGGAAAGGTTTTTGCTATAGGGTGCATGCACTTGCCAGAGAGATAGAAAGTGAGAAATCATCCCCCAGGGGTAATGGCCATGCCACAATCTCTTCTCCTCCATTCTCCTCTCAAGATCTTGGGCACGCACGTACACACACCTGGCATGAGTTTAAGCCACCGGGGCTGGGACTCGAACCACAGTCGACTATGTGGGAGTCCAGTGACATAGCTATTACACTAACTGCTGGTGGGGGGGGATTTTTACTTTTCCTCTCACTATCTCTCTGGGAATGCACACGCCCTATGGCAAAAACCTAAAAACAAAAACAAAACAAAAGCAAAATGTGACATATTATGTTGTTACTTATGCAACAAGAGAAAGGCTAGACTTACACAAGGTTTTTCTCAATAAAACTCAATATAATGGTAGTTGAGTACAATGATTTGTAATAAAGCTTTACTAATGACAAGAATAGTATTCTTTTTTGGAGGGGCAGCATTTTGCTTTACTGGGATTCATTGTTAACCTTCATTATCATGTATTCATTGTTGACAACTTGAAATGAGGTTTTACATTTTTTTGGTTGAAAATGTCTTGTCACATATATCAGTGCTGCTATCTTAAGCAATGTACAGCATATGATATATTTTTAAGTTTTTCTTCCAGGACTGGCAGGTAGCATGGTGGTTAAAGGTGATAGACTCCCACATGGCTGACTGTGGTTTAAGTCCTGGACCTGGTGGCTTGCTTTCTCACTTTTCCTCTCTGTCTTTCTCTGGTCAAATTAAAAAACAGTAATAATAATAAATAAAGTTGAAAAAATAAGTCTTTTAAAAAAAAGTTTTTCTTCCTTTCTTCCAAGGGTGAGACAGACAGACCCCCCACCCCCACCCTCAAACAGGGCTCCCACACCACAATCCAGCCTCATCCAGCCCTGGATCATGGTCATCATACACAGGCTTGCCATGTTCTGGGAGGTTTCTGAACGTGAACCTGGAACCCCTTTCATGTGAGTCAGCTTCGTAAAGCATTGCGTTATTGTTGCACCACCATTCAGCCCAAAGTGTATGATTTTAATGAAGCATAATCATCTCTTAGAGGGCATCTGTAGAATTTTGTTAGTCTTCTGTTATTTACCTTTAACATATTATTACACTGCAGAATAATCACTTTTAGTTGAAGGCTAGATGGAAGCTCCAGTTAAATCGATTTTGAAAGAAGGAAATTTCCTTTGCACTTATATTGGGGTCTAGAAATGCTTCTGGAACTAGTTTGAACTCAGAAAATATATCTGCTATAAGTTTGTATAGGAAGAGAACTCTTAATTTTTTTGATTACACAGGAAGCACATAGACCCAGCCTCTGTGGCATAGTTGATAATGTGACAGACTGTAGAGCTGGAAGCCATATGCTAACTGTAGTTCTAGTCCCTGGCCCAGTCATTGTGAAAATATGCCAGACATTTATGGTCTAGCGGAAAGGGATTACAGCATGATACCCCTGTCGAGGGTGCTTCTCTCTCTTTCATGTGTATGCATTCTATCTTGAATAGAGAAAAACCTTAAAATTTGTTAAAATGGTAAACTTTTTTTAAAAGAGTATAAAGTAGCTTGCTTTTCCCTCTGATACTAGTGTTTTTTTTTTAATTGCCAGAAAGTGTATGCATTCACCAGAGAGAGAGGAAGAAAGCATCCCCCAGTAGGACATCATCATGCTGAAATCCCTTCTTTTCCTTTTCTTTATCTTAATTGGTATTTTGGACATACACACACACGTGCCTGGTGTGCTTTTCAAACTGCCAGAACCAGGATTCTAACCATGGGATGTCCATGTAGGATCTGACTCCCTTAGTACCTAGGCTACAGGGCCAGCCAAGATACTAGTGTAATTATTGAAATGAATAATTTCAATAATTGAAATGAAAATGTAATTATTGAAATGAACAGTGTAAGTTTCCCATATAAGCTATGTTTGCTTTTGTTATTTTAGATTGGATTATTTAAGAGGCATCAAATCTGCAGCAGAATTTCCCAAGCCATTCTTCTAATAATAATTGAGGGCAGTTCTTTTTTTTTTTTTTCTTTTTTTTGGAGAGATTTTCCCTTTTAGGCGCCGTTGGCCG
>NW_006203827.1:313043-343544 GCF_000334495.1 Tupaia belangeri chinensis | reverse complement strand
CCCACGGGGGGATGGTCACGCCGCAATCCCTTCTCCTCCATTCTCCTCTTGGGATCTTGGGCACGCACGCACACGCGCCCAGCTTGAGTTTTAACCCACCGGGTCCAGGACGTGAACCGCGGTCGACTACGTGGGAGTCCAGCGACATAGCCATTACGCTAACTGCTGGTTCCCAAGGGCAGTTCTTAATCTGGGAAAAAGTTTCTTCTTTGCTCTTAGTGGAAGAGATCACAATCAGCTTTACCAATGTAAAGCCATCAAAATGTTGTGTGGTAGCTGAGCGGTGGTGCAACTGAAGCCACATGGGAGAGTTCACTTCCCAGGACCTCCCTGGCACACCAGATTGCATGTGTGCCTGTCATACAGGCTGGCTGGGACTGGGGGTGGATTGTTGTGTGGGGAACCTGTTGGCTGCTATTTCTTTCTGTCTCTCATAGAAATAGACTTTTTAAAAAATGCTGTGTAATAAAGTTAAGATTCCTCACAAAAAATCATAGAACTGATGATGGTTAAGTCTGCAAGGTGAAGTTCACCATTGACACTGTTGGCTAAATAACATGATAGAATCTGGTGTTTTTTTCCAGAGTACCTGCTGATGAATAAAATGATGATAACCATGGGCTTTAAACATCCTACATTTTCATAAGCCTTGTAAACTTGTTTTACTAGGTCTTTTTCCACTCTACACATATTACCATTTCATTTGTAACAAATCTTAGCAGGTTCTACTTCAGATTGTGCTGAATTGGTATTTTCTCAAGTTCTTTGGAAATATTCCTACCTGTAGTTGTTTCACACTGATTATTCATAGAGGCTACTTCTGCAGTTCAAACTCAGCATAAACAAAAACTGAACAGTTACTTCATTGACTCAGAGCCAGGGATAAAACCATTCATTCATTCGCATTGTTTTTCAGTTGATGGGTAGTATGGCTTCCAATATCCTCAAGTTTTCACAAAAAGGTCAAACATTCTTAAAGAAGTTTATTTTTTCTAGACCTACTTCTTCAGCTTCTACACTCAATCACAATTTTACTAGCTCACTATAGGTAAATGGATTTCCTTGTTTAGACAATAAATGAGCCACTTGGAAGTTTCTTTGGCTGAAGCTTCATTTTCTTTTATATTTATTTATTTATTTATTGGGAGAGGTTTTTGCCATAGGGCGCGTGCACTCACCAGACAGACAGAGAGACAGAAAGCAAGAAATCACCCCCCAGGGGGGATGGCCACATCGCAATCCCTTCTCCATTCTCCTCTCGGGATCTTGGGCACCGCCCGCACACAGCGTGAGTTTTAAGCCACCGGGTCCGGGACTCGAACCGTAGTCGACTACATGGGAGTCTAGCGATATAACCATTACGCTAACTGCTGGTCCCTATTTTCATTTTTGTGGAGAAATATACTATGAGAAATTTTCTAATTTTCATTCTGTGGCTTTCCTGTGAATTGGGAATATTGCGATTGTTTAGTCTTATTAATGTTAATGTATTGTATATTGTATTAACTTTAGCATAGTTAGTGCCATATAATGAATGCGGTCTTTGCTGTTTAATCTGATAATAAAAAATAGTTTGCCCTTTGCTATGCTTTTTAAGCATGATATTCAGAGTCTGCTTTTTTCTTTGATATGAGTACTGGTAATTTTTTAAAATATCACAGTATGATTATACACATGGCACTTGAAATGCTGTCAAGTTATAACTATATCACTGTAATTTATACCGCACAGAGCACCAGTGCAAAATAATGAGAGAGGGGCATACAGTCTGTCACAACTGCCCAGCCTTGCCATTATAGCACAAAAGGAGCCGTAGACTGACAATACATAGATTAATGTGTATAACTGTGTTCCAGTAAAATTTTTATGAACATTGCAATATGAATCTCATGTGATTTTTAACACGTCACATGATATTATTTTTTAACCTTTTCAAAGTGTAAAAACTGGGCAGCCAGTGCCATCGTGGTTAAGGTGGCTGGATCCACATGGCCAACTGTGCAATTTGAGTCCTGGGCCTGGTGGCTTGAGGAATATGCTGGGCACATGTTTGTGCATGCTCAAAATCCAGAAAGGAGGGAGAAATGAAGGGAAAGAAACTGCAATGTGACCATTCCTCATGGAGTGTGCATTCTCAGCCCCTCCCTCCATTTCTCTCTACATACACCCTCCAGCAAATTTAAAATAAGAATTTACGTTGAATTAGGCATTATAAATAGTCTAGAGATGATTTAAAGCATACAAGAGGATGTGCATAGGTTATATGTAAATATTATGCTATTTTATTTAAGAGCCTCTGGGAATTTTGGTATCTGGAGGTCCTGGAACCAATCCCTCAAGGATACTGAATGTTGACTATAACAGTGCTTTTCAATTTTTTGTCTTGAAATAACCAGTTGAGGTCTTAAAATCTACATCTCAGCCCGTGTTCTGGATTTTCACACAATTTCACATAACTGTTGTATAGAATACACAGTGACTCTATTTTCAAGATTGGTCTCTTTTCTCCTTTTAGATAATTTTCCACTTGTTCATCAAGATGGAAAACTCAGATTCTAATGATAAAGGAAGTGGCGATCAGTCTGCAGCACAACGCAGAAGTCAGATGGACCGATTGGATCGGGAAGAGGCTTTCTATCAATTTGTAAATAACCTGAGTGAAGAAGATTATAGGCTTATGAGAGATAACAATTTACTAGGCACCCCAGGTATGCTGCATATAACTTACAGTTTTATGTATGTAAATTGGTGGGTTTCTATAAAAATACACTAACCTGTTTTCAAAATTTGTTTTTTTTTAGGCACTGTGAAATATGTTTGTTTAATACAAGGGATATAGAATGATATTTACTGCTTTACTCATTACCTGATTCTATTCATGCAATTTGAAATTATCCTTTATTAGAGATATTTAAATCATGAATTATAAATTTTTAATGAGCCAAATTGAAAAGAATGAAACAGCCATCTTTTTGTTCTTTGTTTTCTTTAACTTAATACACATGGATCCAAGTGTGGAATACCTAATGGAACTTCAGGTCCCTGGACAGACTTACTCTATTTTGTCATCCCTGATTTCCTGAATACATCCCAATTGTAATCCTCCAGTGGTAACCTTAGGTAAAATGGAATTAGAACTTCATGCTTGGGACCAACAGATAATATAGGTTACATCACTGGATTTCCACATAGTTGACCATGGTTTGAATCCTAGATCTGACAGCTTACAACTAACGCTAGGTGCATGTGTGGGTGTACCCAAAATCCCCAAGAGGAGAATGGAGGAGAAATCCCCTCCAGGGGGTTTCTCCAGCGAGCGCGTGTGCCCTATAGCAAAAATCTCTCTTAAAAAGAACTTCATGCTTATACTGTTTTACCTCACTAAGTTCAGTTTGATTCTGCTGATAGATAAAATCCAGTATCTGTCTTTTTCCTCTTTTCACCTTTGTGTAGTTGCTTAAATTTTGAAAGTGAATAAGTCTTAAACACTTGAATAAGAATGCATTAGTTGGGAGTTCTGAACCCTATATAATTGTTATCTGTGGCAGGTCAGTCTCTCACTTAGCCCATTTCCTCATTTTAAACTATGGGTCAACAATATCTGTCTCACAGAGTTGCAGTTTTTAAAAATTGATATTGTTTGCAAATGCACTTTGTAAACTAGAAAGACACTTAAATAATGGTAAGTGGTAATATTCCCAAAGAAGTGAAGTTTTTTTCATTTTTCTTTTATTTTGCCAGAGGGTACATGTGTGCATGAGGGAAAGAAAGTATCCATCAGTGGGCCCTGGTCATGCTACAGCCCTTTCTTCCTCTAATTCTCCCGTCTCTGTCAGGATGTTAGTCGTGTGTGCACATTGGTGTGTAAGCCTCTTGGGCCAGGATTTGAACCCTGGTCAGCTATGTAGGACCCAGCTTCCTCTGCACAGCACTTAACTGCTGCACTATGAGGTCAACCCAAGAAGTTAATTTTATCTAAGTTTCTATGCACACCTTGGTTTTTATCTCAGATAATTAAAAGTCACTGGTTTTCTGTCTTTTCTTTTCTCCCCTTTCTTTCTTTCTTTCTCTCTCTCTCTTTCTTTCTTTCTTTCTTTTTGAGAGGTTTTTGCTATAGGTGTGTGTGCTCACCAGAAAGACCAGAGAGAGACAGACAGAAAGTGAGAAATCACTCCGTGGGGTGGGGGGGTGGCCACGCCGTAATCCCTTCTCCTCTGTTCTCTTCGGATCTTGGGCATGCACGCACATGCACCCAGCGTGAGTTTAAGCCACTGGGTCCAGGACTCAAACCACGGTTGACTACATGGGAGTCCAGCAATGTAGCCATTACACCAACTGCTGGTCCCCATTTTATTTATTTATTTTTAATGAGACAGTGCACACAGGGTGGGAGAGAAGAGAGAGGAGGATTGGTATTTTTGATAGTCTCATCATGTTGGAATCTTCCTGCCCCAGTCTCCAAGTTAACTGGAACTACAGGTGTACACCATCATCCCCACTGTGTTTAGGTTGGATTGGGAACTGAACCTCAGCTTCCCATGTAGCCTTAGCTACTTTGCAGTGGCACCTTCCTGCATGTACCACAACAGCTGGGTCTCTTCCCTTTTTTTAAAGTTTATTTTATTCATGATAGCATGTGCATAGGAGAGAGAGTATGAGATAGCACAGTCTCCTTTCCCCAGCCATTGAGCTCACCAGGACCTTGAACCACATGTGCTGCCCCTTGTGTTTCCAAGCTGATCTGGGGATCCAGACCTGCAGTCAACCATGTGACTTCTAGCATGTAATTCAGTTTGCTACTGATGGTGCCACCAGACTAGTTCTCTTTCTTGTTTTTTAATTTTCATTTTTTAAAAAATGTTGGTCTTGGGACCAGCAGGTGGTGTGGTGGTTAGGGTGCTGGACTCCCACATGGCCAACTGTGTTTCGAGTCCCAGACCTGGTGGCTTGCTTTCTCACCTTCCTTCTCTCTATCTTTCTCTGGTCAAATTGAAGATAGATAGATAGATAGATAGATAGATAGATAGATAGATAGATAGATAGATAGATAGATAAATAAAAACATGTTTTGAACGTTGATCTTATTTTTAAAATATGGCTTTGGACCACCAGGTGACATAGAGGTTAAAGTGCCTGGATCCCACATGGCATACTGAGTGGTTTGAGTCCTGGATGCAGAAACTTAAAAAATAGGTTGGATACATGTACATGCGTGCCCAGAACTCTGAGAGGAGAAGAGATTGCAGCATGGCTGTCCCCTCTGGGGGACAGTAACTTACTCTCCCTCTCTCCAGTGAGCACACACACTCTATAGCAAAACTAAAAGCAAAATTATAATGTATAAAAAATGTAACTTGGGGGCAACAAGTGGTGTGGAAGTTAAGGTGGCTGGATCCCACATAGCTGATTCTGTAGTTCAAGTCCTGGACCCAGTGGTTTAAAAATCATCTAGGTATGTGTGCATGTATAAGCAAAATCCTGAGAAGAGAATGGAGGAGAGGGGTTTAATGACATGGCTATCCCCCCTGGGACTTTCTCACTTTCCCTCTCTTTCCTTTTGTCTCTGTGTCTGTCTTTGGTGAGTACATACACCCTATAGCAAAAACTTAGGGACCAGCAGTTAGCGTAATGGCTATGTCACTGGACTCCCATGTAGTCGACCGTGGTTCACGTCCCGGACCCAGTGGCTTTAAAACTCACGCCAGGCACGTGTGTGTGCGTGCCCAAGATCCCAAGAGGAGAATGAAGGAGAAGGGATTGCGGCGTGACCATCCCCCCTGGGGGGTGATTTCTTGCTTTCTGTCTCTCTGTCTGTCTAGCGAGCGCACGTGCCCTATCGCAAAAACCTCTAAAAAAAAAAAAACTGAGAAAAAAGGGGGAAAATCTTCATTTTTCTAACCATTGTGTGTTAGATAACTGAGTCCTTGATGAAGTGTTTGATGGTTATGCCCCTAAACACATCTTTACACTGTGGTTTGTGTTTATTGTATGAGT
Source organism: Tupaia belangeri chinensis (assembly GCF_000334495.1). Classification (NCBI taxonomy): domain Eukaryota; kingdom Metazoa; phylum Chordata; class Mammalia; order Scandentia; family Tupaiidae; genus Tupaia; species Tupaia belangeri. The sequence continues at coordinate 337,550 of NW_006203827.1, read as the reverse complement.
TGCTGATTTTCATGTGTAATTCGGCAGAATTTTTAAACTTTCAGGTGAAAGTACTGAGGAAGAGTTGCTAAGAAGACTACAGCAAATTAAAGAGGGTCCGCCACCACAAAACTCAGATGAAAATAGAGGTATATTTTGCTTTAGGGGATGGTGGGTAGAGGATGGAATGATAGTTATATTATAATAGTAAATGTCAGCCACATCTAGAAATGGCAGAAATTAATTTGGGGCTAAGTAACTGCTCATAAAAGAGAACTGGTGGGCTGGCAGTAGGCATGGTGGTTGGGTCGGACTCCCATGTGGGCAACGGTGGTTCGAGTCCCAGACCAGGCAGATTGCTTTCTCACTTTCTCTCACTCTCTGTCTTCCTCTGGTCAAATTGAAGATAAATAATAATTGGGACCAGCAGTTAGCGTAATGACTATGTCACTGTACTCCCATGTAGCCGACCGCAGTTCAAGTCCTGGACCCGGCGGCTTAAACTCAGGCCGGGCGCATGTGCGTGCGTGCCCAAGATCCCAAGAGGAGAATGGAGGAGCGGGGATTGTGGCGTGGCCATCCCCTCTGGGGGGTGATTTCTCACTTTCTATCTCTCTGTCTCTCTGTCTTTCTGGCGAGCACACGCGCCCTGTAGCAAAAACCTCTCCAAAAAAATAAAGATAAATAATAATAAAATTAAATGAATAAATCTTTTTTTTAAAGAGAGCAAGATTGGGAACCAGCAGTTAGCATAATGGCTATGTCGCTGGACTCCCATGTAGTCGACCGCGGCTCGCGTCCCGGACCCGGTGGCTTAAAACTCACACCGGGCACGTGTACGTGCATGCCCAAGATCCCGAGAGGAGAATGGAGGAGAAGGAATTGTGGTGTGACCATCTCCCGTGGGGGGTGATTTCTTGCTTTCTGTCTCTATGTCTCTCTCTATCTGTCTGGCGAGCGCACGCGCCCTATAGCAAAAATCTCTCAAAAAAAAAAAGAAGAAAGAAAGAAAAGAGACAGCAAGAACTGGTATTTTCTTGATATTTGGTGAGAATGTCAGCATATTTTTTTTTTTTGGCCTCACCATTAGGATGTTTGTGTTAATTGTGACACAATGAGAAATGGCCTATTTAAATGTCTCAAAATGTCAGTAGTTCTGCTGTTGAGAAATAGTGCTCTAACCTCAGGTCTGGTACTTCTCTCAAGTGTGAAGTAAGGGGTTTGACTGTAACCTAAGAGGCATGGTAATAGCTTGGTTTTTGAACATGCCATTGTATGTTCTGTGCTAACTTCAGAATATTCATTTGCTCTGGGACCAGCAGTTAGCGTAATAGCTATGTTGTTGGACTTCCATGTAGTCAACCACAGTTTGAGTCCTGAACCCAGTGGCTTAAATTCACACTGGGCACATGTGCATGCATGCCCAAGATCCTGAGAGGAGAATGGAGAAGGGATTGTGGCATAGCCACCCCCCCTGGGGGGTGCTTTCTTGTTTTCTGTCTCTCTGTCTTTCCGGCGAGCACAAGCGCCCTATAACAAAAACCTCTCCAAAAAAAAAGGTAATAAAAGGTCCCAACTCCACATTAAAAATATGTATATATTCATTTGATCTGATCTTCAGTTTCATGTGAGTAAAATCTGGATAACATTCAGAAATAATCAGGTACTTTTAAACTTAAAAACCTTTTCTTATATTTTTGCTGTAGCTACAGTAGTCTTATATTTTAAAATAAGCTCCTGAGTTATCAAAGGCACTTAAGAAGCTTAGAAATAATGTTTACCTCTTCTAATTATGTTAGTGTTTTTGACAGCAGACTGAAAAAAAGTCCTCTGAGAGTCCCACAGTAGTATGCTAGGCTCCATAAGTGGTAAAATTCTGACAATAGCATTTTTTTCAGATCCATTTTAAAAATAGTTTTCTAAATTTCTTTAGTATTAGCTTGTTCTTTGCAAGTAGAATTGAAAATGCCCTGTCTTTACTTACAAATCTACAATGTAATTTACAAAAATCTGTAAATATGAAGTCTGTTAGGATTTTAAAATTATTTAGTTTCAGAGCACTGTTATATAATTGTTCTAATTTTAGTAGTTCCTTTTTCTCCCTCTCCTCTTACTTTGTTTTAAACAGGTGGAGACTCGTCAGATGATGTGTCTAATGGTGACTCTATAATAGACTGGCTTAACTCTGTCAGACAAACTGGAAATACAACAAGAAGTGGGCAGAGAGGAAACCAATCTTGGAGAGCAGTGAGCCGGACTAATCCAAACAGTGGTGATTTCAGATTCAGTTTAGAGATAAATGTTAACCGTAATAATGGGAGCCAAAATCCAGAAAATGAAAATGAGCCATCTGTAAGACGTTCTAGTGGAGAAAACGCAGAGAACAGCCAAAGGCAAGTGGAAAATCCACGTTCTGAACCAACATTGGCAAGGCCATCTAGATCAGAACAAAATTCAACTGAAGCATTAACAGGAGAAGTTCCACCTACTAGAGGTCAGAGGAGGGCAAGAAGTAGGAGCCCAGACCATCGGAGAACCAGAGCAAGAGCTGAAAGAAGTAGGTCACCTTTGCACCCTATGAGTGAGATTCCACGACGATCTCATCATAGTATCTCATCTCAAACTTTTGAGCATCCGTTGGTAAATGAAACTGAGGGAAGTTCTAGAACTCGTCACCATGTGACATTGAGACAGCAAATAAGTGGACCTGAGTTGTTAAGTAGAGGTCTTTTTGCAGCTTCTGGAACAAGAAATGTCTCTCAAGGAGCAGGCTCTTCAGACACAGCTGGCAATGGTGAATCTACAGGATCAGGACAGAGACCACCAACCATCGTCCTTGATCTTCAAGTAAGAAGAGTTCGTCCTGGAGAATATCGGCAAAGAGATAGCATAGCAAGCAGAACTCGGTCAAGGTCCCAGACACCAAACAACACTGTCACTTATGAAAGTGAACGAGGAGGTTTTAGGCGTACGTTTTCACGTTCTGAGCGGGCAGGTGTGAGAACCTATGTCAGTACCATCAGAATTCCTATTCGTAGAATCTTAAATACTGGGCTAAGTGAGACTACATCTGTTGCAATTCAGACAATGTTAAGGCAGATAATGACAGGCTTTGGTGAGTTGAGCTACTTTATGTACAGTGATAGTGATTCAGAGCCTAGTGGCTCAGTGCCAAGTCGAAACACAGACAGGGCAGAGTCACGGAATGGAAGAGGGGGTTCTGGTGGTAGTAGCAGTTCTGGTTCCAGTTCAAGTTCCAGTTCCAGTCCTAGTTCCAGTTCCAGTGGTGAAGGTTCAGAAACTAGCTCAGAGGTATTTGAAGGCAGTAATGAGGGATCATCATCAGGTGCCAGGCGAGAGGGTCGACATAGGGCCCCAGTCACATTTGATGAAAGTGGCTCTTTGCCTTTCCTTAGTCTAGCTCAGTTTTTCCTCTTAAATGAGGATGATGATGACCAACCTAGAGGACTCACCAAAGAACAAATTGACAACTTGGCAATGAGAAGTTTTGGTGAAAACGATGCATTAAAAACCTGTAGTGTTTGCATTACAGAATATACAGAAGGCAACAAACTTCGTAAACTACCTTGTTCCCATGAGTACCACGTACACTGCATCGATCGCTGGTTATCTGAGAATTCTACCTGTCCTATTTGTCGCAGAGCAGTCTTAGCGTCTGGTAACAGAGAAAGCGTTGTGTAATTAAGATCCGAACTCTCGGCTGTGTAGCTGATAAAGTGATGGGCTAACAGGAAACTTTTATGTCCACTTTTTGAGTGGTGCTTAAATGTAAAGTAATAACCTGAATTGAGTCATTGCTTTCCGAAGGAATCATTGTCTCATCTCCAATTTCTGTTCCAGAATAAAAGGAAATATTTAAAAAGCAACATTTTTGAGACCTAAAAATCTGCTTTCAGTGCCAGTTGGATTGATAGCATCTCTTACTGATATTTTACCATATATACTTGTCAGTTTCTCCTTTGTTATCTAAAAGATCTGCCTTAGCAATGGCTCCTATCTGTTTCATATTATCTTTAAGAGTTTCCCATGCTGTAGGAGAGAGGGGCAAAGGAAATTTGCGATTTAGACTTAAGTTACAGTGTGTTTATCAGAAGTGATTAAAGCTGTATCATTCCCAGTTATTAGTTGACACAAATTCAGCCACATCCTGAATCTTGTTTGTTCTTCTTTCAGACTAGGTGATACTGGACATGTCAGTGTAAATAACACTAAGGTTAGGATCTTCTAAGTGTATAACTATCTCCTAAGCCCATCACTGTGGCACACTGTAGAGTGAGCTTATAGTTTAATCGAGATATTTATCTTGTGGAAATATTAAAAAAGCCTATGCTTGTGTAAGTGGAAAAAAAAATCACATTTCATTTGTTTAAAAATGTAAAGCTATTTTGTAGAGGCTCAGTACTTTTCCAATGCACTGTTGTATTAATGCATTAAAAATTGTAAAGTACCATGCTTAGAAATGAGAAAACTGCTTTTTGTGAGCCAACATAGGAAAAATACACACCAGACAAAGTACAAAGCTGCTTTCATGAGTGTGTAGATGTCAAGAGCAGAACATATCTATAATATTTAATGTATGTGAACAGCTACTGTGACATGCAAAAAAGGACAGTGCAGAATCAAACTGCATTAAAAAACAATAAGCATTGTGTATTTCAACTTGGATTTAGGCAGGATGTAAAAGGTGGGAAGTATAAAGAAAACTGCTCTGAAGAGTTTAAAGTAATAGGCAGTAAGAGGCAGATGTGAACTGGTTTCATATAGTAAGAACAGCAGCTTGAAAGTGCTGTCCTATTTGAATAGAAGAAACAAAATCACCAAATTTGGCAGAACTTTGGTTTAAGAAAAACAAACCACTACCACCTAGCACAAGTTAAATTAATGTTTTATAAGTCTGCTCCTCAAAAAAAAGGAAAGAGACTATAAATCACTTTAGCATAAGAATTTGGAGTGGTACAGTACAGATGTATGTGCTAATAGGAAAATCTTAAATTTATGTTGCTTTCAAAATTTGCATTTAAGGTACCAGTACACACTTGCTGATATTTCAGTACTGTTAACACAGACCTAACATCTCACATTTAGAGATCAGTTGAAGAATTAAGGGATTTTAACCCTTTGTTGAAGGTGAGTCATGTTGGGCTATTTGGAATTTAAGTTTTAATTGTGCTGCCCATATTTGAAGATGAGACTGCTGACTCGCTATCTATGGACATGCACTTTATGTTGTTTTCTTAGTAGTAAGAATAGATTCATGATAACCTCACTACTCTTGCCTAATTTCTCTTTTGAGGCCCATTGGGGTTAGGATTAGTTTTTGACTGTGGAGCAGATATTTGTTTTTCTGGGAAAAGCTAACAGGCCACAGAAGGATTGATCATGTCCTTGGCCTTTAACAAAATGAGCTAACTACCCAGACATTATCAAATACTCTACAAAATAAATCTACTTTAGGAACTATCTGGCTACCTTCATTGTTATCAACTTAGCTATAAAGGTTATTTCAAAGCTCATTCTTTCATGTGTTCTGGCTTTCAGTCCTACCTAAGTATCAAGGAAATTTAAATTGTAAATATGGTAGTTGTTTACTAAGGATATGTACTGCTCTTGCAAGAAAATAATGTCCAAACAAAGCTTCACTTATTTTTTTTAATATAAGCAGATTTCACTGTTTATGGCGCTTGTGTAATACATTTTATCTTTTTTAAAAGTTGTCCATGTAAAAGTCAGGATTTCTTTATATTCATGAGCCTCCTTGTCTCCTTTCTTAAGGGTGTAATCTACGGTTTTCAGATCTGCAGGGTAGTCCTGATTGGTTAGAAACAAATCCTTTTTTCTCTTTGTATAAGATGGTCCATTGTTACTGGGGTGTTTATTTAAAATACTTTAAAAACAACTACAGCACATTCTAAACATAAAAGAACTGACAACAACTCCCTAACCTCCCAAGATGTATTGCTCATTTGTGAAGTATTAAAGTTTAAGAGGTAACTCAAGCAAAATGCTGGTTATGAATGTAGGTATTGAAGTTATTCATAAACACTGGAAATAGACTTAAGTTTTTAGCCTTCAGTAGAATGTGCACATATTTGACATGTACATGCGATCACCTTTATCAATAGCACTCACTAATTTCCATCAGATTGTGTAGAAGGAATTACAAATATTTAGTGGAATTTGCTACTTAATTTTTTATTTTGTGATGTCCATGACCAATACATACTCATTGTGGACATTGAAGGCAAGGTCATTTGTGTTAGGTGTACAGTGGAGAACAAAATCCTGTTTTTCTGCACTGGCATCCTAACACCTATTCTTGAGGGAGCATTTTCTTGCAAAAGATTTTACATTTCATTTTGTATCTTTGCACTTTTTCTTTATTACAGAAAAGTTCTGTCTTTAAGACCTAGTTTGAACTTCATGCAGTAATAAGAATAAAAAACAATATTGGGAGATTACATTGTTCAAAGCATAGGGGGAAAGTACTAAAACCTAAATTTCCTTGAATATTTCAGATTTTTTTAAAAAATTCACTTACTAATCTAATATGTTTGAAGTGTTTTGTTTAACTCCAAGCAGCTGACAAGGTTGAGATTTATTAGTACTAGAAACCAAATTGAGAAGTTATGTTTTTTAAAGTTTGCAGACTTTATCTGTGGCAACACTAGGAGATACCCATGTGAATATGGAATATTTGCTTATAAAAGAACACATTAGTTTTACTTCAGTGGTATTAATGGAGGTGAGGATCAAATTCACATTAATGTTGGGATGTAGGTAATTGTACAGTTCATAAGAATTTTAGTACCAGGAGATAGACACATTCTTTAAGAACATGATTATTGGAATTCATCCAGACTAAGATGAAACTGATTAGCTAAAAGTGTTAGTTCCTTCAAGTAATGTTTCCTCTTACCCCACCCTGGAAAATGTGTCCTTTCTGTGCCAAGTATTCTCTCCTAGTGTCAGTGTCTCATATTTACAAAGGGTTATTTATCATTAATATGCTTTGTATATAACCACCTGCTTCCCAGGTGTCCACAACATGAGATGGGTCAAGCATCAGCCATGACTTTCAGTTAGTTCCCAAAATAACCATGTGGTGATAAGGAGGTAAATGTTGCATAATACCTTTTGAAAGGCCATTTTTACAGCTTGCTAGGAAACAGTGGCACCTGGTGGTGGTTGTGGATAATTTTCTCTTAAAGATGGAGGTATTTTTATTACCCCCCCCTTTTTCTCCTTTGTTCTTTTGTGAATAAAAAAAAAAATCATCTGCCTTATTTGACTTCTTAAAAAGTTTATTTTACTGGCTTCCCTATCAGATGTTTTACCAATAATAAATACATAGAAGCCACATGTGCAGGGCACTTTTATTCTTTCCTAGTCTTATAAGACTACACTGATTGTTACTTTCTGAAGTATTCTGTACCTTAGTAATGCGAGATTGATAAGGCACAAGTTAGTGTCAGGGGTGGGTTTTTTATTTAAACCTTAGTAATGCGAGATTGATAAGGCACAAGGTAGTGGCAGGTGTGGTTTTTTAATTAAGTATAGTATAATTCAGTATATTTAATATTCAGTAACAGTGTTGTGATTCATTGAGTTAACTTGTAAATTGTGTGCTTTTGAAAAAAAATTGAAAATGTAAATTAACATTAATATGCTTCATTTGGAAAGTAAAAGTACAAGTTCCAAGGAACTAATATTTTACTTATTTTTAAATCAGATTTTTAATAAGCGACTAAAGAACAACTCTGAGTTCGGTTACTGTCCTTTACATTTTTTAGCATTCTGAAATTAAGAATTCTTGTCCTTAACTAAGGAAGTTCTGAAATATTATCTAAAACTCCCAAGTGAGTGATTTCATAAAAGTTTACAGCATAGAACAGAGCTTTCACTTGGGTGTTAGAATTCTAAAGGGATAATAACCAAACAGTTTTTATCAGTTTTATATCAGTTTTACGATTCTGTAAATGCTTATATAGGTTTTGATTCAAATCTGGAACGGATAGATACCTCAAGTAATCAAAATTACAGTAGTTTTTTTTTTAAATTAAGATTTGTTTACCTAAAGTTCCACAAGATACTTTATTGTCACTTGGATTGAATGGTAGATGTCTTAAAGACTTGCAGTTAAAGTGAGCCCCATCATACCACTGTGCCTCATTAGTAAAAGGTTCCTCTATCTGTTCCTCATCTTGCAGATGTATTCCAGTACCAAGGTATGGTTGAACCAGCTGCCCAGCCTTAAACTCTGTATTTGGTGGCCCATTACTAACATTCTTTTAACTGATGGATTTGTATGTTTTAACTGTCCAATGTTTGGATTTTACCTCTTGATAGCTCCATTTGTCCCAGTGCTGCTTTTGAAGATGTAGGGCCATGTGATCAGGTATCAAATTGAGTAGGTACGCAGTTTGCCTGGTTATGTGTATGTGTGCCTGTTATCTTCTCCCAGGAAAAGCTGCTTTGGTATAGATGTTTACTTGGATTCATATAAAGGACTGGGCAGCATTCTTGGAAAGCTTTCTGAAGACTGTAAGAACCTGAAGGAACTTGGAGGGAGAACATTAACAAAGGCTGCCTTTACGTCTTTGAATATGAAGCACATAAATGTATGTTCTGTATAGACTAAAGTGATTGTTATACCAGGGCTTCCTGACCTCTGGGAGAGACTCAAAAAAGCAAAGAGGAGCACAAAGTGAAGTAAATTTGGTTGGCCTGCTTTATCTGTTTTCTCATTTTCTTTTAATTTCAACCTGAACATAATTCCCTTCAATATCTATCCAGCAGACTCCTGGTTGGGAAGCCCTGTAATAAATTTTGAGAATGTACCCGGATTTCTTTTTTTTTTTTTCTTTTTTGTACAGTGCTCTTACACCTGCTAAAAATTAACTTGTTTAATGCAAAACAAGACCTTGAAAGGTCAGTCATATTAAAGCTGGTTTGATTATTAATAGTTATCTTTTAGGAAGAAGCTTTTCCCCAATGTAAGATGTCATACTGCAGATTTAAAATATAGACTATCAATAAAATGCATGAAGTGATCATTTGTGCTTGATCATCTCTCCTTGGGTTTTTTCTTTAAAAGGGGGAATCTAGTAAAAGTTCTATTGCTTCAAACCATTGTCAAATAGACTTGGTTTTTAGAATCAAGTGGAATTATAATCCAACCTTGATTTTGATTGCTCTCACTGCACAGTGTAGGTACATACTGGTTTATGTGGTATAACTTCTGTTTTATCTGTGTTATATAGTTGGATGGCTTAATCTTTGGTAAAATAAAAGACTAAAGTATGTTCTGATATAAGAATCCTGGGAACATTTATGTAAATGTTGTTTTAATTAGGAACATTTTTACTGTTGTATTCTCGTCATTGCCCTGACCATTCCCTTGCCTTGGCCTTTATGTAGATAAAAACATCTGGGTATGCATGTGTGCTTGTGCAGACCCTTAAACATGTTGTGTAAGCCACTAAGATATCCTTGTCTCAAGTAACCCATCTCATTCTGATCCCAGGATAAAGACTTCACCTTACTATTCCTTTAGCTAGCGTTGAATTTTATAGTTTGATTTCCTCTGATGTGTAGAGCTCTCTTATCATTGGCTTTGGCACTCTCTCAAGATAGTTTTGGTGTGGTCAATTCTTCTCCTCATGACCTTCCTAGAGTTTTGATTTTATTGTTTATAATTCTGTTCTTTGCAACTGAATACCACCACAAAGAAGTTTGTATTGTAGACAGCATAAGCTAAGGCCCAGGCATCTTTTGGAGAAAAAGTAATTGGAAAGGACCCAGATGTCTAGAACTGCAATCTTAACTAGTAATTTTTATTTTCTACTTTTAAAATATTTTTAAAGAATTATAAAATTTTGGGGACCAGCAGTTAGCGTAATGGCTATGTCACTAGACTCCCATGTGGTTCACCGTGGTTCGAGTCCCATACCCAGTGGCTTAAACTCATGCCGGGCGCATGTGCATGTGTGCCCAAGATACCTAGAGAAGAAGGGACTGCGCGACCTGTCCATCCTCCCTGGGAGTAGGTGATTTCTCACTTTCTGTCTCTCTGTGTCTTTCTGGTGAGGACACATGCTCTATAGCAAAAACCTGGAAAAAAATTTTTTTAAAGAATTATTTAATTTTATTTGTTATTCAGTTTGACCAGAGAGAGCAAGCCACCTGGTCCGGGACTTGAACCAGTCGGCCATGTGGGAGTCCAGCACCTTCACTGTGCCACCTGTCTACCCCAGTGGTCATTTTAAAAAATACGAAAGCTATGGGGCCAGTAGGTGGCATGGCAGTTAGGATTGCTGAATTTACACATGGCCAACTGTGGCTCAAGTCCTGGACCTGGCAGCTTGCTTTTTCAATTTCCCTTTGGCTCTCTCTGGTCAAATGTTAAAAATGATAACAAAATTAAACAATTTTTTTCAAAGAGATTTTTGCTATAGGATGTGTGCACTCACTAGAGAGAGACAGCAAGAAATCACCCTCCACCCCCGGGGGGATGGCCAAACCACAATCCCTTCATTCTCTTGGAATCTTGGGCACACACACACACACACCTGGCATGAGTTTTAAGCCACAGGGTCCAGGACTCAAACCACAGTTGACTATGTGGGAGTCCAGTGATGGAACGATTATGCCATCTGCTGCTCCCATAAATCTTTTTTAAAAATATGAAAACTAGGGTCTAGTTTCTTTGAGGTCTTGTCTTTCAGGAAACATCTAAATTTTATGACCTTGCAAGTGGACTGCTAATCATTATATTGTTTGTTTAGAGATTTTTTTCCTATAGGGCATGTGTACTCACCAGAGAGAAAGCAAGACATCACCCCACAGAGGGGATAGCCACACCGCAATCCCTTCTCCATTCTCGTCTCGGGATCTTGGCCATACTGCATGCATGCACACGCATCTGAACGCAACGTGTTTCAAGCCTCTGGAACTGGGACTTAAACCACAGTCGGCCATGTGGGAGTCCAGCAATGTAACCATTACACCAAGACTGCCAATCACGATATTAAAAATAGCTAAACTGCAGATTGCAGTCAGGCTTTGTATTAAGTACTCCGTGTTATTTAATCCTTCCAGTGGTAGAAGTATTACTGTTTTATAGGTGATGCAAATGAGATAATAGGAGTCTTCAAAAAGTTTGTGGCAAACGTATAATGAAAACTGCATAGAATTACTTTTTGGGGGGAAAGGTTTTTGCTATAGCATGCATGCGCTCTCCAGAGAGACAGAAAACGAGAAATCACCCCCCAGGGGGTATGACTATGCCGTAATCCCTTCTCCATTCTCCTCTCAGGATCCTGTGTGTGCACACACACGCACCCAGTGTGAGTTTAAGCCACCTGGTCTGGGACTCGAACCACCGACTACATGGGAGTCCAGCAACAGCCATTACGCCAACTGCTGGTCCCTGGAATTACATTTTTTTGTAACCTCATACTTTAATTTCATTTTTCCATGAACTCTTTGAAGTCCCATCATACAGATGTTTGGTAATTTGACCAGGATAACCTAGTAAGTGACAAAGTATTTCCACTCATGTTTGATTCTAGAGTTTATTGTCCTTGTGCTTTTATTTTTTTTAAAGAATTATTTTATTTATCTTTATTTTAATTTGACCAGAGAGGGACAGAGAGAGAAAGTGAGAAAGCAAGCCACCAGGTTCAGAACTCGAACAGCAGTCAATAATAAGGCAAACAAAATTGTGATGCATTCAATGATACAGGTGTACCTATAGTGCAGCAGTTAAGTGCTGCGTATAGAAAGTGGGCTCTCAGGGTCAGGAGGTGGCATGGTGATTGGGGCACTGGATTCCCATGTGGCTGACCACAGTTGGAGTCCTGGACCCGGCAGGTTGCTTTCTCACTTTCAATCTCTCTTTCTCATTTCTGATGAACACATTCTCTCTTTCTCTCTGTCATTTCTGGAGAGCACATGTGGCCTGTAGCAATTTTTAAAAATGAGAGAGAAAATTAAATCCTTAATTTTTCATTTAATTTTTTTGGTATAAGGTGTGTGCATTTGCTGGGGACAGAGGGAGGGAAAGTGAGAAAGCATTCCTCCCAGTAGGGATGGTCAAACTGCAATCCCTTCTCCATTCTCAGGATTTGGGGTACTCATTCACATGCACCTGGAGTATTTTTCAAACTGCTGGGTCCAGGACCTGAACCACAAAGTTGGCCATATGGGATCCAGTTGCCTTAACTACCACAGCATTGACTGACCCCCTTGTGCTTTTCTTTAACACTTTGTTTCTTCTGGGGCCAGCAGGTGGCATGGTGGTTAAGGGCGCTGGCCTCCCACATGGCCAACCGTGGTTCGAGTCCCAGATCTGGCGGCTTGCTTTCTCACTTTCTCTCTTTCTCTGGTCAAATTAAAATAAAGTTAAATAAAATAATTATTTTTTTTAAAAAAATTTTATTTCATCCTTGAGAGAGACAGGTAGCTCCCACATAGGTCTTCATACCAGATCCACTCCTATCCCTAGCCAGCCCAAGGGCACGCATACATGTGCCTGGCATGTACCAGGAGACCTTAGGATGCAAACCTGGGACTTTATATGTGGACCCAGTTATATTACCACTGTACATGTCTGCCCCTGATTTGCTTTTTACTGTTTATCCCAAGCCTTAGACTAGATTGTTTATGAGGTATAAATTCTTAGACTAAACATCAGTTTGGGCTGGTTTATCAAGAAAAAAATGGCACATTATTTCTTCTGAGGGAAATTTTAAAGGTCATATATTTTAAATTCAGTATATCACTTTGGGCTTTACTGGGTCATTTTGAGGCCTAGTGGTTAAGGCAGCTATTAGGTTGTTGTTAAAGTCATGATTTGCTTTTCTATGAAAAAAATGCATGTAACTTTCCTGATGACCCAGTAGATCCAACATGGTTGACTATGGTTGTCCCTGTCTTTTTTTCCCTCCCCCTTCCTCCCCATCCTAATGAATGCATGCACCCTCTAGCAAAATTTTAAAATAAATCATCACTTTGGGCTTTACCAAGTATACATAAGCACTATAAATATAATATGAACCTTCATTTTAGCAAGCGTTTTGATCTCATAATCAGCCCTAGGGCAAAAGTTATTAAGATGTTTTTCAAAAATCATTTTCAAAAATCTGGAAATAGACTAGAATAAAAGTTTGGGAGCATATTTAATGGTGATCTTGGCTCCTTATTGCTTGTGTGCTTGGCCCCAATTACAACATGATTTGAAATATAAAATGAGTGCATTGCAGTTGACTTTTTTTAGAGAGGTTTTTGCTATAGGGTGCATGCACTCACCAGAAAGAGAGCGAGAGACGGAAAGCAAGAAATCACTCCCCAGGTGGTTGGCCATGCTGCAGTCCCTTCTCCATTCTCTTGGGACTTTGGGCACGCACACACATGCGTCCGGGTGTCAGTTTAAGCCACTGGGTCTGGGACTCGAGCCATGGTCGACTACATGGGAGTCCAGCAAAATACCTATCATGCCAACTGCTGGTCCCTCAGCTGACTTTTTTCTAAAGTATGCCAGCTAGGTTATTGTCATCCAGGTATATATCCTTTAGGGTTAGTTGCCTTGGCCAGTCATAGGCATTCCAAGAATGTTATCACTTGGGGCCAGCAGATGGCGTAATGGCTATGTCACTGGACTCCCATGTAGTTGACCGTGGTTACAGTCCTGGACCCGGTGGCTTAAACTCACTCTGGGCACGTGTGCTTGCGTGCCCAAGATCCCAAGAGGATAATGGAGGAGAAAGGATTGCGGCATGGCCATCCCCCCTGGGGGGGTGATTTCTTGCTTTCTGTCTCTCTGTCTGTCTGGTGAGCACACGCGCCCTATAGCAAAAACCTCTCAAAAAAAAAAAAAAAACAATGTTATCACTGTTCAGAAGGTCCTTGGAATGTGTTTAAATTACTATTAGAAACAAGTTTATGAACTACTGAGAGACACAACCCTATTCAGTTTGTTAATTGATTTGCTTGCCACCCTGGAGATGAACCTTGGCTGTTACCAAGAATTTTCTTTTTCTCAATGGACAGAAATTTGTCGCTGAATAGTATATTCAGGAATGTACTATGTACTCTAAAGATAATGACAAGGTATTTCCAAATAGGTGCAGTAATGTTTATGATAAGTAAATGACTGATGAGGTTTGAAAAGATTATAACACCTTGTTAAATATTTGAAGCACAAGTAGAAAGTCAATCTGCACTCACAAGGAGCAGAGATGTTTCAGGGAAGAGACATGTAAATAGAAAATAAAATATTACCAAAACCTTAAGAGATTGTGGTAGGCAGTTAGTCATGAGCAGGCAGCCCTAAGAGAAAAGGGAAAGGCTCACCTAGCCCTGGGCGCCAAGAGGGTGAAGCAATTTGCCATCTTCCTTCCTTGAGGCCTGAGGGAAGCACACAGGGATGATTTGTAGATTTTTTCTCTTATCAAAAAGACCCAAGCAAGAATTTCAGTCAACACCCTAATCCCCAAGTAAGCATTTTGGTCAACGCCCTAATTCCCACTAGGACGATAAATTAATTAGGCAGTCTAATTAAACAACCTGACTCACACTGGGCATGCACAATTAGGTAATCAAATTCCTCATTCTTTACCTGTGAGAAAAGTGTGCAAGCACAGGAGAAAACGCACAGATTCAAATTCAAACGAAGGACATAGGTAGTATGACAGACCTCCCACCAATAAATATTCATAATCACCTCTAGTAATAAAAGTAATAACCAGTATCAAGCACGGCTGCCACCTGGAAACCTACCCGCCCAAGAGACTTTTGGGTATATGTTCTCTTCTTTCCTATTAAATCTTCTTTTCTACCTACTTTATTCGTGGTTGCAGTTTCATTTTGCACCTAGGGACAGATCTCTAATTTTAGTGATCTGGACCCAAAGAACCAAGGACTTCACAACACAACTCGACACTCTCCCATCCGTTAACAAGATGTGCATACTATAATTATTCACCTCCATTCAAATATATCATAGCTGCTAGAGCTAGTATGATACTTTAGGGGACCTGTAAAGGGCAATGGGGTAAACAAGGCTCATCAGAATTTTAAGTTTGTTTTCTCAGCTGATAAGAGGTAAATGTGTATCATGCTCCCCCTAGATCCTAGGCATTGTGCTGGTCCTAGGTTTTCCTTCCCTTTGTTTTGAGCAGGATTGGGACTTGAAGCCTCTGGAATATCACCAAGTTTCTCAGGGGACAGTGTTTGTGACTGGTGTACCTACTTTAAAAATAAATTTTACAGTTGGTTTTCTATATGGGCTAAATATTCTAGAATAGCACAGTCCAGTAAAAATATGTAATGTAAAAAAATTCCAGCAACCACATTATTAGAGTTAATGTGTAAGAAAATTAAGTTTAATAATGTATTTAGCCTAATGAAGTAAATATCATTTCAATATGTAATCAGTATAAAAAATTATTAGTGAGAAATTGTGACTTTTTTAAAGAGATCTTTTTTGCTATAGGGAACATACACTTGCCAGAGAGACAGAGAGAGAAAGAGAGAAATCACACCCTGGAGTGAATGATCATGCTGCATTCCCTTCTCCATTCTCTTGGGATTTGGGGCATACATGCACAAGTGCCTGGGCCTGGTATAAGTTTCCTGCCATCAGGTCCAGGACTCAAACCACAATTGGCTATGTGGGAGTCCAGTACCTTAACCACTATGCCATCTCCTGACCCCATGACTTTTTTCTAATTGCCAGAGGGCATGTGTGCTTACCAGAGAGAGAAAGGGAGAATAAGAGGGATAAAGACCCTCCCTGCATGGGTGTGGTTACATTGTAATTCCTTCTCTATTTCTTCCTGTCAGAATTTTGGGCACACAAACATAAGTGCCCAGAATGTTTTTCAAGCCTCCAGGGCTGACATTTGAACAAGGGTCAACCATGTGGGATCTGGCTTTTATTTATTTTTTTTGGGGGGGGGGGAGTTTTTTTTTTTCTGTAGGGCGCGTGCGCTCGCCAGACAGACAGAGACAGAGAGACAGAAAGCGAGAAATCACCCCCCAGGGGGGATGGCCTCGCCGCAATCCCTTCTCCTCCATTTTCCTCTCAGGATCTTGGGCACGCACGCGCATGCACCCGGCATGAGTTTTAAGCCACCAGGTCTGGGATGCAAATCGTGCTCTACTACATGGGAGTCCATCAACATAGCCATTATGCTAACTGCTGGTCCCATCTTTTTTATTTATTTATTTTTTGGAAAGGGGGCAGATATGACCTTTATTGAGCCTATCCACCATAGTGGATATAATGTCTGCACAAAACCAAATGTTTGTTACTGTAACTTCTGCATCACAATTAAAATCCAGGTTTTTTTTTTTTTTTTCAAAAACAATCAGGGCTAGCAGGCACTAGATCCCACATGGCAGACAGCATGGTTTAGTCCTGGATCTGACAGCTTGAAAACATGCCAGGCACATATGCATGTGTGCCTAAAAATCCCAAGAGGAGAATGGAAGAGAAGGGGTTACAGCATGACCATCTCCCTGGAGGGTGATTTCTCACTTTCCCTCTCTCTTTGTCTCTTTTTCTGAAGAGCAAAAATGCACTGTAGCCAAAAAAAATCACTTAAAAAAAAGCAGTCAACTCAAAACACACTACTTTGTAATCAGATTCTTTGAAGCCACAGTAACAAATGTAGTTAAGACTTCAGTGCAGAAATTTGGTTAGTTGGAAAGCTAATTAAACTTCCAACTTGCTCAAATAGAGTTACAAAAAGGAAGTTACAAAAATGTGTTTTTCACAGAGATACCGTCCACTGGAATCAACACTGGACAGCTGTTATAGTATTTAAGAGTCCTGAGATAATAAGGAATCCAAGCATCCTTTAGACAGTCTTCTGTTGTCCTTTCTTCCCAATCAGAGATTTGTGGATGTCTGGAATGATGCCACCACCAATTGTAGCCTTTATAAGAGAGTCCAATTCCTCAACTTGCAGATAGCAAGTTGCAAGTGATGAGGTGTAAAACACTTTGCCTTTAAATCTTCTGATGCATTTCCTGCCAGTTCAAGTACCTCTGTGGTGAGGTACTCTAGGATCGCATTGCTGTACACAGCAGCAGTTGCTCCCATACATCCACAGCTGGTCATCCTAGATTTCAGGTGTCTGTGAATACAGCCCACTGGGAACTGCAAGCAGGAAACTGACTTTGTCTTGGCCTTTCCAGAGTCACAACCTTACTGCCAGCCATTTTGAATTATGCTGAAGCTCACACAGGGCAAAAAAGGCTAGTCAGACACAGTGAGATATCCCTACCTACTCTGTTGCACCATGATTAAGACTGCTGGGATCTGACTCCTAAATTTATTTTTTTCATGATCTAAAGAACACATGTATATACACCCCGCAACAGGTTCCTGATACCACAGTCCACCTCAGTCTTCAACCCGTCCAGATCATGGGTACGCATGTGCCAGGAACACTCAGGAAGGTCTCCAGACTTAAAGCAGGAGCCTTCCCATATGAGATTACCTTGCAGAGTGTTACATTTTACTGCTACTCCACACAACACTTTATTTTTCATTCCAAGTCTTCAAACTCTGGTATATATTTTACACTTATAAGTATGCTGCAATTTGGATGAGGCATATACCCAAAGCTAAATAACCACAGGTAGCTAGTAACTAACATATTGGACAGTATAGTTCTAGAACAATAGCAGTTTGAGTCCCAGACCTGGTGGCTTCAAACTCATGCTGGATGCCTGTGGATGCATGCCCAAAATCCAGCGAAGAGAATGGAGAAGGGATTGCAGTATGGCCATCCTCCCTAAGGGGTGATTTCTCGCTTTCTGACTCTATCACTCTCTGGTGAGTACATGTAGCCTATAGCAAAAGCATCTTTCTTGAAACAAAAAAAAACTGGGTAGGGGGAACCAGCAGGTGGCATGGTGGTTAAGATGCTAGACTCCTACATGGCCAACTGCCTTTCAAGTCCCAGACCTGGTGGCTTGAAAATCATACCAGGCATGTGTGCATGTGTACATAAAATCCTAGGAAAAGAATGGAGGAGAAGGGATTGTGGCATGGCCATCCTTCCTGGAAGGGTGATTTCTCACTTCCCTTCTCACTGTCTCTGTCTCTCTCCAGTGGATACATGTGCTCTATGGCAAAAAATAAAGTGGGTAGGGGGCTAGCAGGTGGTGTGGTTAAGGCACTGGATCCCACATGGATGACTCTACAGTTTGAGTCCTGGACATGGTAGCTTGAAAAACATGCCAGGAGCATACATGTGCATGTTCAGAATTCCAAGATGAGAATAAATGAGAAGGGATGGTTATCCTTCTGAGGGGTAATTTCTCAATTCTCTTAAATAACTCAAAAAATGTTATAACAAACTGACAATGCACCTTAACCTTTGATTTAACTTTCACTTAAATGACACCCAGTAGTCACTCGTAGTAATCCTGAAAGCTGGGAACTTCTTCGAGGGCAGGATCTGGAGCCTCCAAGATGAGAATAAATGAGAAGGGATGGTTATCCTTCTGAGGGGTAATTTCTCAATTCTCTTAAATAACTCAAAAAATGTTATAACAAACTGACAATGCACCTTAACCTTTGATTTAACTTTCACTTAAATGACACCCAGTAGTCACTCGTAGTAATCCTGAAAGCTGGGAACTTCTTCGAGGGCAGGATCTGGAGCCTGATCAGAGCCTCTGCCTCGAAAGAAACTCTGTTTCCAAAGTGGACAGCCTGGGCATGAAACAATGCCCATAACTGACATCCTCATGTTCCCCACTGGGACCTTTCCCCAAGTGTGGAGCTGGTTGCTAGAGACAGAATATACTGAGCTCTGAAGGGAGCTCGGGACTTCTGAAGTCCATGCTGGCCTTTGAAACTGAGGATTGATGGGGCCCAAGACCCCTACAGCTCCCCATGGACATCTGACAATCTCACTGGACAAGCCTCAGGTAACCCTTAAAGTGACTAAGATTAATTCCTGTCTAAATCAGAAGTTAAGGTTATTTTTGTTTAAAGTACAGTCATGCCAACAACTAAAAATTCTTACAGCTGCCCCAGACTCTGTCCTCCCATCCTTGCCCTCCTACACTCAGGAGGAAGAAAAATTGGCCTACAAGTAGTTGCCATTACCAAATGACAGGCCAATAGTCCCCAAGGCCCTTGAGTGGGTCATCATAGACTAGGTATTCAGGCCACCTCTCCGCAACTAAAGGAGGAGGCCCCAAGTGAACCAGAAACTACACCTCTTGCCCACGGAGATGACCCTTTCGGTCCTCCCTATACTCAATCTGAATATACTTATGGGCCAGAACCTAAGGACTCCTCCATGTGCAGGAAACCAGCTGAGAGGGACAGCATGTCCCAAGGGGCCTTGGCCCCCTTGCCAGTTTTTCCCCTCAAACAATGGGACTCTCTGAACTAAGTTCAGATGGTTTATTCCCTTTATGGTTTATTTCCCTTTCTCTACGAGTAACCTGTAAACTGGTAAAACCAGAATCCCTCCTTCTCTCAAAACCCACAAGGTTTAATTAATCTCTCTCCTTGAGACTGTTTTCTTCACCCATCAGCCTACCTGGAACAACTGCCAGCAGTTCCTCCAGACTCCCTTTACCACTCCACTGCCTGGCCCCTACAGAGTCTACATCATCCTCACAGCCGGCCTTGGACCCTGAAAGCCCCGGTTTGGGTCAGACACCACACTCCTGGCACCCTTGACCCCACTGGGACAGAACTTTCACTGTTGTCTTGAGCACCCCTTCTGTTGTCAAGGTTACTGGGAAGCATCATTGGATTCATCGCTCCCACTTGAAGCCTACTGCCTGGCTCCCTGACACCACTGCCTCCAGGATCCAAAGATGAGGACTTCAGCCTTCCCCAGATAGCCTCAAGGTCAAATTGCACTGACTTTCCTGATACTTCTCTCCTCTCCCCACATAAACTTCCCTCTTACACCTGGATCCTCTCTTGACCACTGGTGCCTGCTCCTCTGCTGGCACTTACAATCCCCTTGTGGTTCAACCCCTTGATCACTGGGTTGACACCTGAGAGGGTGGCCGTTCTTACAGGCCTTTGCCTTTATGTCTGGGGCAAGGACCCCTGCGTTGTTTTTACCATTCAAAAACACCTTGTCCTTCATCCCCCAATCCAGCCAGGCTTCTATGGACCATCTTTATGGGCCTGAGCCTCAATTCTATACCAACCACTCTGGGGTCATTAGGGACATCCTGAGCTAGCTTCGCAAATGTCTTCTAGAGTGTGAGGAGCACTACTCCTCTGAGGGCAATTCGTATCAGTCTCTCTTCTATTGGTCTCCCTGGCTCACCACCTTCATCTCTGCCATTGCAGGTCCTGCCCTGCTTCTCCTCCTTGCCCTTCTCTTTGGCCCTTGTGTCATCCGTTTTCCCATTAACTTTGTTTAAAACCGGATCCAACCTGTCAATCTCATGGTTCTCCACTCCCGCTATGAGCCGCTCCCCTTCTCTGACTCAATTATTCAATTCTCCAAATCAGAAGGGGTGAATGTGGAAGGCTGCATATTAGATCTTACACATGAACAACTGTTTGTCCATTTTGTTCCCTTACCCTAACATGGCTGTCTGCTTCTGTAAACCTGCTTGCTCTTCCCGTGAGAAAATAGCTTGTGCTAGCCATACAGAAAACCATATCTGGGATGAAATCCTGTACCTGCTACTGTCTTTGCTACCTAGCCTGAAACCCTTTTGTTTAGCAGTGTAACTGCTTACATGGAAACCCCACTCCCCTCAAAAATAATTAACCTGCTTGATTCAGCTTCTGTAACTGCTTGCATAGAAACCCCTGATAATGACCGCCTGTAAAAAGACTACTCCAACTTCAGTCGGGGCTACAGTTCTGACTCTTGGCACCCCTCCCCCATCCCCAAACCTCAGACTGTAGTCGCTGGCCAGTTAATAAAGACTCCCTTTAAATTTAATCTGTCTTTGGTGGTCGTTCATTCAGTGGCACTCTACAACAAAAGCTCCCCTGTGGATATATGTAGGCACCTTATCTCACCTATACTACTCTAAGACTAAATGGGCCTCATTCTTTTTTCTTTTAATATGCTAGAGGTCGTATATGCCGACTAGAGAGAGACAGAGACAGTGAGAAAGGACTTCATTTGAGGGATGATCATGCTATGATCCCTTCTCCATTTCTCCCTCATTTTGGGATTTTGGACATGCACATGTGCTCGGCAAGATTCTCAAGCCACTGGTCCTGAGATTCAAACTGTGCAGTTGGCCTAGTGGTATCCAGTCACCTTAACCACTTTTCCACCCTCTGGCCCATGTGTTTCAAAGCTATGGCTTAGAGTATCTATCCAAGTTTAAAAAGGTATCTTTCTCTTCCCCTTTTTTGAGGTTAAAAGAGTATGCTCCCTACCAAATACAGATATCTATTAACAATTAGTAAAAGACCTTCACTGGTTGAGGATTCTATGATTAAAAGTTAGGGAAGTCCATTGTAACTGCAGCATTATGTAGTAGCCAATAAATAGTGGTTGCTATATTTATTTATTGCAGGAATGCAAATACAGAATTTTACATGAAACCTCTCTTAATTCAGGTCCCAATAGATATTAAAATTAATACAAATAATTTCCAAGCAGTCGATCTGAAATAAATACATTTAGAATATTCCTGGCATTTGTTAGAAAAGTGTAACCCAGATTTACAATCTGTTCTACTTTGCAGCTAGATAGTAAGTGAGAGTATACATGTGTGAGTTTCCTGGGGTAGAAGGGGAAAAGTTAACAACATGAGAATAAAAATTACCAGATCAGACTTCAGTCCCAATGAAAGCAAGTATTTCCCAACACCAAGTTACTTTGATGCCATTGCTAAATGTTTGTTTTTGTTTGGCAACATGGAGTGAAATATTAACAGTCTTGGGAAGAACGAGCCTTTGGAGTTGAGGTTTTAGAGAAAGCTCATTTATTTGGCTTGGCTTTACTTGTATTTTCTGTGTGAATATAATGTTACATTTTTTGTGACCTTTTTATTTAAGAATCTGAAAACTGATTTAGTAGCAGAAGATGGATGTTGGTTTCTAGGGAGGATACTCCAACCTATCTCTAACATATGGACTGCTTGTTCTTTGTTGTTTTTCTTAGAGATTTTTGCGTTAGGGCATGTGTGTGAGCGAGAGAGAGGGAGAGACAGAGACAGAGAAAGTGAGAGGGAAAGTGAGAAATCATTCCCCCCCCAGGGGGATGACCATGCCACAGTCCCTTTTCCTCCATTCTCCTCCTGGGGTCTTGGGCACACACGCACACGTGCCTAGTGTGAGTTTCAAGCCACCAGGTCCAGGACTCAAACTGCGGTCGACTTTGCGGGAGTCCAGCAATGTAACTGCTATGCCATTTGCTGGTCCTGGGCTGTTTATTTGTAAGATGCCATAGGAGCACATTATCCAACTTTATTTTAGAATTTTTTATTTAGCCTCTCTAGACTAAAAGTGATAGGCTGGCCTCATGGCCTAGTGGTTAAGGAAGCTGGATCCCACAAGGCTGAATATGATATTTGAATATCAGCCTGGAAGCTTAAAAAAACATGCCTAGGGGACCAGCAGATGGTGTAGTGGTTATTTCTCTGAACTCCCACATGACTGACCATGGTTCTGGCTTGAAAGTCACACCAAGTGCATGTGCATGAGTGCCCAAGATCACAGGAAGAGAATGGAAGAGAAGGGATTGAGGTGTGCTCCCCCCCCTGCCCCCGCAGCAGGTGACTTCTCAGTTTTCCTCTCACTGTGTCTGTCTGTCTGTCTCTCTCCCCCGCCCCTGGTGAGTGCACTTGTCCTAAGGCAAAAACCTCTCTCAAAAAAAAAAAAATGAAAACAGTGCACATGTGTGCATGCCCAAAATTCCAAAAGGAGGGAGAAATGGAGGAGAAGGGATTGTAGTATGACCCTGCCCCACAGCTGGGGTAGGGGGGATACTTTCTCCTTCTCTATATTTCTCTCTCTCTGGCAAGCACATGGACCATCTGGTAAATTAAAATAATAATAGTGATAAAGGTGAAAATCCAGGGCTGGTCCTGTAGCCTAGAGGTTAAGAGAGTCAGATTCCACATGGCTGTCTGTAGTTCAAAGCTGGGCCTCAACAGTTTGAAAAACACCCTTGTGATGCATGCCCAAGTTCCTGACAGGCTGGAAAAGTGGACAAGAAGGGATTGAGACATGACCACACCGTATTACGGAGTCCTTTCTCTCTCTCACTGGCAAGTGCACATGCCCTCTGGCAGTTAAAAAAAAAAAAGGTGAAAATACATTCATTCTGTTTTGCCTTGGCCCTGTCCTTTCCTGGAAAAAAGAGAATAATGGAACAGTGTCTGAGGCTCTGTTAGCATGAAGGTACAGCATTATTCCTGAGAAGGAGAGAGCAACTCAGCACCTAAGCCCAAAACCTGCTCTATTTCTGTGGTGAAGAAGAAACTCTCCCCTAATAATTTAGCTATATTTCCAGCATATTAATTAATCCATTTTTTAAACATTTATTCATTTTGATGGGGGTTGGGGAACACTCCTCACAGGGCCTTGACACTATGATCTATCCCTAGCCTTTGGCCAGCCC
Organism: Tupaia belangeri chinensis; assembly: GCF_000334495.1. Classification (NCBI taxonomy): domain Eukaryota; kingdom Metazoa; phylum Chordata; class Mammalia; order Scandentia; family Tupaiidae; genus Tupaia; species Tupaia belangeri. Next base: position 313,959 of record NW_006203827.1, on the reverse strand, counting down.
TAGATCATGGGTGTGGGTCCACTGAAGTCAATAAGATCTCTGGATTTGAACTAAGAACCATCCCTTGTGGGGCTACCTCACAGAGCATTGTATTAGGTTGTACAGAAAGTCATGTATTTTTCTGTTTTTCTATACAAAAAATGTGTCATGATTTTCCAGACAACCTAATATTTTACCTCTACATCATTATTTGGTCCCTGTATTAAATTATTTTCTCCACATTTGGGAACAGTAGCATCTGACTTATTTTAAAAGAAAAATCACTCAGTCTAAAGTGCTAAATAGAAAGTTTCATTTTAGTATAGAAGTTATTAATATTTAGCCACCTTTGTACAGACATGGGCATTGGCTGAGTTTGCTCTCTCTCTCTCTCTCTCTCTCTGACTGAGGTCAAAACCTCCTGGAAAAATAATGAAACTGGAGAGTCCCTTCTTGTTCTTTCCTTATATCTCATCTCAAGGCATTCCCTTTAGTTCATGCTATTGGTATGTTTGATTTTTTTTTTTTGGTTCTTACAGTGTTATCACTTTTATTTATATGTAATACTTGTTATACTCTAATCTTCTAATGATGGACTATATCATGCTGATTTCAGTAGGTGAAATATTCAATATACTTGTGTAACTCAGCCATCTTTCTTAGCAGTATTTCGTTTTTTTTAATTTAAATTTATTCATTCTCTACATTAATTCACTATACACCATCACAACACACAAATGAATTTTCCATCCAAAATACACTGTGCATTGGCTCAATCAAGCACACCAACATACATGTTCTCAGCAAATAATTTTCCAATTCTTATGTCCTGCATACCTTGCCTTTTGTTTTGCCATCCTAGGTTCCCCATCCCCACCCTCTGCCATGTCCCATCTTCCTCCTCCATTGTCCCTGACATTCATGATTGCCCTCAATG
>NW_006203827.1:310093-312039 GCF_000334495.1 Tupaia belangeri chinensis | reverse complement strand
GGGGGGGGGGGGGGGGGCAGGGCGGCCCGGCCGCACACAGCACGCAGAGCAGAGCCCGGGGCCGCGGGGCACGCGGAACAGCGGCACACGGAGCAGAGCCCCAGCCGCCGGTATGTTTGATTTTGAATAACTTCTAAGTTAACTCTCAGTGTATATTACCTAGGCTTGGCTAATTACCTGTTCAGAAATGCCAGTTTATAAACTAGAGCCTATAAACTTGAGTGGGCTAGATTCCTGACGTGTTTGTGTGACTCAAATGTATACCCAACTACTCTTCCAAAGAGGTACTGCGAGACCCATGAGAAAGCATACTGCAATTTACAGCACCCCCCTCTAATCACCACCACTAACATAAACTGCCGGCATGGTTCTGAAAGGCAGAGGGATGGGAAAGATAGGGTATGGACTATGTCATATTCTGAAATGTGTTGAATACCTTTTTGTTAGTCGCTGGGCCTTTTCACATTTGTCCTTTTATTTGCTATTCATAATAATTAGGAGGCAATTGGATACTTGCATTTTGTAAATGACATAAAATCAGAGGTTAAGAGACATTCTGCAAGTCCCACTGCCAGTACTGACTATTCAAAAAAGTACTTCTTGAAATCTATGTCCCAAGCATCATTCCAGGCACAGGGGTACTGTGGTCAACAAGAAAGAGGCCCTCACTTTCATGGAGGTTATAGTATTTTAGAAACACTTTATAATTTATATGTAAAATCTCAGTAAAAACCATGTAAAATGACAGATATATCCATCATGCACGAAGGGTCAAAAAAAAAAAGTTTAAAAAGCATATACACACAGAATGTAAATTTTAGTTATAAAACAAGGATATAAATGAAAATTTTAAAATAATCTCAATTATTTGGCAACTCAACACATCATTGCATGAGAGAAATTTAATCCAAAAAAGTTTAATCTTATGAAAAACTTAAATTGGACAGTTTGTACACATGGAGTTAAAACATGTTTTTTAAAAAAGAAAGGCATAAAGCCAGTTTCTATACTGAAATAATTATGTATAAAACAGCATAAAATCCTGAAGCTGGTTAGGAATCGCTAAGAAGGACTTGAGGTTACATAATTTTTTTGGAGAGAGAGGTTTTTTTTGTCCTTCTGTTATTTATTATAATAGCATATAAGTCTAAAATTATAGCTATACATTTTTTATTAAAAATTGATATTGTAAAAACAGAGTCCCTGTATTTTCCTTGTTAAAATAATTTATAGTTATTTTATAATTATTTGGTTATTGCTATAGGATTTTAAAATTTTATTTACATTTAATCATGTCTTTACAGTATACTTTTCTTTCTTTCTTTTTTTTTGGGGGGGGAGAGGTTTTTGCTATAGGGTGCATGCGCTTGCCAGAAAGACAGAGAGAGACAGAGAGACAGAAAGCAAGAAATAATGCCCCAGGGGTGATGGCCATGCCACAGACCCTTCTCCTCCATTCTCCTCTCTGGATCTTGGGCATGCACGCAAACATGCCCTGACGTGAGTTTAAGCCACCGGGTCTGGGACTTGAACTGTGGTCGACTATGTGGGAGTTCAGCGACATAACCATTACATTAACTGCTGTTCCCAGTATACATTTCTTATTCCAACACAAATACCATGCACGTCAGTCAAGACAAAGATATTACTATGTATATTATCATCAGCAAATAGCTTCATATTTTTTGTCAATTAAACATACTATTACCCGTTTTTTCCTTCCCCTTTCCCTTCCCTCCCTTCCATATTAAACTTTTTTTTTTGAGAGGCTTTTTGCTATAGGGCGCATGTGCTTGCCAGACAGACAGAGAGAGACAGAGAGACAGAAAGTGAGAAATCCCCCAGAGGGGATGGCCATGCTGCAATCCCTTCTCCTCCATTCTCCTTTTGGGATCTTGGGCACGCACACACATGCGCCCGGCGTGAGTTTTAAGCCACTGGGTCCG
>NW_006203827.1:296992-309300 GCF_000334495.1 Tupaia belangeri chinensis | reverse complement strand
CTGCTGAATATAGTATTTTTGGTTGAAATTGTTTTTCACTTAACACTTTGAATATGTTTTCTCATTTTTTTCCTTGCTTGCATTTTTGATGAGAGGTCTGATGTTAGGCTGATGGGGATATCCTTTGAAAGTAATTTGATGTTTTTCACTTGCAAATTTTAGTATCTTGTCTCTGTGGTTTTGGTCATTCTGGCTATAATGTGCCTTGGAGAAGATCTTCTTGGGTTGATTCTATGTGGGATCCTTTTTATTTCTTGGGTCTGGATATTTGAATGCCTCTCTAGGTTTGAAAAGTATTCTTCCAGACTTCATGGAACAGATTATCAATGCCCTGATTAGTTTCTTCACTTTCCAGGATACTGATTATCCAGATGTTTGGGTGTCTAATGGTATCTAGTATTACTTACATATTATTCTCATGTTTTTGGGTTTTTTTTTTTTTTTGGAGATGTTTTTGCTATAGGGCCCATGTGCTCACCAGAAAGAGAAAGACAGAGAGACAGAAAGCAAGAAATCACCCCCCCAGGGGGTATGGCCATGCCACAGTCCCTTCTCCTCCATTCTTCTCTCAGGATCTTAGGCACACATGCACACGTGACCGGCATGAGTTTTAGCCACAAGGTCCAGGACTCGAACTGTGGTCGACTACATGGGAGTTCAGCGACATAGCCATTATGCAAACTGCTGGTCCCAGTTTTTGAATTATTTTCTCAGTCTTTTTGGTGAATTTTTCTAGGTCAGAGGTTCTGTCTTCTACATCTGAGATTCAATCTTCTGCATGATCTAGTCTACTTTTAATACTTTTTTTTTGAGCGATTTTTGCCATACGGTACGTGTGCTCGCCAGAAAGACAGAGAGAAACAGAGAGACAGAAAGCAAGAAATCACCTCCCAGGGGTGATGGCCACGCCACAGTCCCTTCTCCTCTATTCTCCTCTAAGGATCTTGGGCATGCACACACGCATGCCCGGCGTGAGTTTAAGTCACCGGGTCCGAGACTCAAACCGCGGTCGACTACATGGGAGTCCAGCGACATAGCTATTACACTAACTGTTGGTCCCTACTTTTAATACTTTTGAAGGGAGGTTTTGATTTCCTGAATTACAGCCTTCATCGCTGAGAGTTCCATTTGATTCTTTTTCATGGTGTGTATTTCTTCTTTCTGATAGTGGAAGAACTTCTTCACCTCCTGGAACTCTTTGTCTCTTTTCTCCTGCATTTTCCGGAGTTCATTGTCTCTCTTCTCTTGCATTTCTGTTAGCTTTGTCACTATGAATATCCTAAAATCTTTATCTGACATTTCCACAAGTCCTACTGTACTATCTGTGGATGATGAAGGGCTGTTCCGTCTCCCTTGGGGGAGAGATATTTTCTTGATTTCCCATATTTCTTGTGTCTCTGTGGTGGTTTCTGGTCATCTGGTGGATTATACATTATTTCATACCTTCTTGGGGTTAATTCTTAGTGGTAGAGCCATTTGGAAGTAGATGACCTTCAATATTTCTGCAGTTCTGTTTCCCTGATTCTCCCCCTAGTAACCTGCACTTTTTTTTTTTTGGAGCTTTGCTATAGGGCTTGTGCACTCGCCAGACAGACAGAAAGAGACAGAGAGACAGAAAGCAAGAAATCACCCCCCAGGGGGGATGGCCATGCCGCAATCCCTTCTCCTCCATTCTCCTTTCGGGATCTTGGGCACACACGCACACGTGCCCGGCATGAGTTTAAGCCACCGGGTCCGGGACTTGAACCACAGTCGACTCCGTGGGAGTCCAGCGACATAGCCATTATGCTAACTGCTGGTCCTGTAACCTGCACTTTTGTCAGTGGAACTGGATATTACAAAGGCCTCACAGTTTCCAGGGAATAGGTGCACCTGGGACGAGCTGCGGGATTTCAATTAAGAATTCAGAGGTGTATGGGAGGTGATGAGCCACACTCATGGAGCTCTGTATTTCTCCCAGCTGCTCGCTTTGCAGACTCTCTTCTCTGATGTTTAGTCATTTGGTGATATATTCATGTTTTGCTAATTTGTTAGAGACTTCCGCTACTGTAAGCTCATATGCTTCGCTTTTGTGAGGTAGGTACTTCTATGCCTATTTCCCCTCTACTATTGTGTTTTGCAATGTAAAAGGTAGATATCCACAGAAAGGAATTTTAAATTAGAATTTTAAAGATGAGTTTCTCCCTATCTGTAGCAGTTCAGAGGGGGTCGAGGTTTTGTATGACCATAAAACTATTCAGATGTTTTCCTACTGTGTACCTAACCTGCCTAGACACTCAATGTGTGGGAAATGAGAAGCAAGGTGAAAAAGTCAGATAAAAGAAAGGAAACAAAGGGAAAAAGAAAAGACAAAACAATGCAAAGGGGGGTGAAAGGCAAAAAAAATGAGAACCATGTGGAGCGCCATGTGAAAGGTACAGGGCTAGGTACACCTCAGATGCACATGGATTCTGAAATTAGCAAAGGAAAGGAGAGGTCAGAGACAAGAGACAGTACCTACAGATTTTTGAAAAGCATTTATATATGAAAGAAAAATTTTGAGCGAAAAGGAAAGAGGAAGAGAGAGAGAAAGAGACAGAAAGAAGACAGAAACCACCCTACCTTGCTTTCTGCTGTGTCGTGGGCTGGTAGGAGAGGTTTGGGGCAGAGGCTTTCCAGTTAAAGGGGCAAGGCTAGGCCCACATCAGATGCACATGGATTCTGGCTTTTCACCGGGTGTTGGTCCTTTAGAGATATTTTTGCTATAGGGCATATGCGCTAACCAGAGAGCTAGAGGGACAGAAAGTGAAAAAATCACTCCCTGGAGGATGGCCATGCCATGATCCCTTCTCCTCCATTTTGGGCATGCACGTACACATACCTGGTGTGAGTTATAAGCCTCCAGGTCTGGGACTCGAACCACATTCAATTACATGGGAGTCTAGCATTGTGTGACATAATCATCTCACCATCTGCTGGTCCTGCAGTTACATCATTATTATTACTATTATTATTTTTTTGGAGAGGTTTTTGCTATAGGGTGCATGCGCTCGCCCGCCAGAGAGAGACGGGAGACAGAAAGCGAGAAATCACCCCCCAGGGGGGATGGCCACGCCGCAATCCCTTCTCCTCCATTCTCCTCTCGGGATCTTGGGCACACACGCACACGTGCCCAGCGCGAGTTTTAAGCCACCAGGTCTGGGATGCAAACCGCGGTCGACTATGTGGGAGTCCAGCGACATAGCCATTATGCTAACTGCTGGTACCTGCAGTTACATTCTAATAGGGAGAGGCAGACAATATATTTGTAAATACAACTTAAGATAGTAATTAAATGATGGGAGGGAAATAAAATGGGGTGGGCCTGGCCCCAGAGTGCAGCAGTTAAGTGTTGTACAGAGGGAGCTGGATACCACATGGCCAACTAAGACTTGAGTCCTGGCCCAAGTGGTTTGAATAACATGCTAGGCATAAAAGTGCATTCTCAGGATCCTGATGGGATGGAGAGACTGAGGAAAAGTGGATTGCAACATGACCAGTAACATTTGGGGAATGCTTTCTCTCTCACACATGTGCATGCACCATCTGGTAAAGAAAGAAGGAGAAAGAGTTAAAATGGTGTAATGCGCTTGTGACTGAGATGGTGTAGGGCAGTTGGAGAAGACCTTGCTGAGGTGATAGAAGCTGAGACCTAGAAAAATAGCAGGCTGAACACTCCAGCCCCAGGAGTGAGCACCCACTCATTATTTGAAGTGAAGAAAAGAGTGTAGTGTTGAAGGTGGAGAAGGAGTAAGAGATAAGGCAGGAACCAGTTCAAAAGGGCTTTTTTCCCCCCAAGAATTTAGTTTAATTTAATTTCTAGAATTATTTTATTTAACTATTTATTTATTTTAATTTGACCAGAGAGGAACAGAGAGAGAGAGAGAAAGAGAGAGAGGGAAAGCTAGAAAGCAAGCTACCAGACCTGGAACTCGAACCACCATTGGCCATGTGGAAGTCCAGCGCCCTTAACCACCACGCCACCTGCTGGACCCTAAGAATTATTTAATTTTATTTATCATTATTATTATTTTAAAATTTGCTACAGAGCATATACAATCACTAGAGAGAGACAGAGAGTGGGGAGGTGAGAAAGCAAGCCACCAAGTCTGGAACTCAGACCTTGGTCGGCCATGTGGGAGTCTAACATCTTAACAATCACGCCACCTGCTGGCCCCTCATGAGGGTTTTATAGCCTAAGGAAGGAAGATAAGATCTTGTTCTGAGATTAGGAACCGTTGTAGAGTCTTAATCATGGGAGTGAAGTGCTCTGATTTAATTACATGGAAAAATTAGAGCTGAAAGAGACCTACTTTAAGGCCACTGCATGACATCACAGTAGTAGACTCTCCTTTATCTTCTCTTTATCTTCCTCAAATGAAAATGCAGAGAAGTTGACCCATAGTATCCTGGAGATGGCTCTGCAGTGGTCTGGGCTTTTGACTTCTCTTACCATGTCTTCTTGCTTTCCCAAGAAACTAAGTCTGTGAGATTCAAATAAGTAGTAATGCAGCTCTTTGTGTTATTAAAGTCTAATTTGATTTGAATGGCCATTTTAGGGGGGCCAACACTGAGAAAATTTTCACATACTAGGACCCAATACCACAAATAAAACGAAAAAAGCTTCATTAATAACTAGTCTAGCAATGTTCTGATTTTTGTTTTTGTTTTTTTGCTAATACGTGTAGGAGTCAGGATTGCCTAGGTGAGGAACCAAAGGGACAGCCAAGTATTTAATTTTTTAAAGAGCTAGCTAATTACACAAATTCGTTTAATTGGATGCCTCTTGGTGATTTTTTTTTGCTTGTTAATGATTTTACTGTTACATAATCTAAATTGGAATTCAGATAATTTAACATACATGTAGAGATTAGCTTATATTCCCTGTCATTTAAAGATTGACAATCACCCAATCCAGCTGCTTGCATCAAGCGAATTTATGTTTCAATCATCCTAAGGGAACTGTTATCTGAAAAGTGAGACTCTGGATTGAATGTTTCCAGTTATTGAGGGAACATGGGGTTCTAACCTAGCCATGAGGATAGGGGCCCCAGTCTCAGCATCCAAGTTTAGCTCATCTTCTGGGTTTCAGATATAGGAGCAAAAGTGTAGGGCAGCTGTAGGGCCAAAGCAAATGCAGTTATAGGCTACAGCATGAAGCCAAGCTACATGGAAATAAACTCTTTTCTGCTTGTTATGGTGACATACTTACTTTTCTGGTCTAAGTAAGTAGGTCTATTTTACAGTTCTACCTCCTCTCTCTGCCACACCAGTACTAACTGCTGGAGTGGGTCAGATGGTGACTTAGTAGCCACATTCCCTTTGGACCCCAGCAAAGCATAGAAATGTTCAAGGTTGTAGGTGAGTACATGTGGAGCCTGATTCATTTGTAGAGGTGTCTGTTCTGGCAAAGCAACAAGTTTTGGAAAGAGGCTCTAGTTCAATGGATTAGGAAAGAACTATTTGCTATAGCCCTGCCTCCTGAATTGCAATGATATGGAGCTCAACAAATAGCGTATTTGCTATAGACACTATTCCTATGTGAGGTAAGCCTGAGATAGTTAATTCTTGGTAGCTTCCCTGCCTCTCCCTCAAACTTCCCTGTATCTGCTCCTTGAACAAAATCTATTCACCTGGAGATCCAATTGAATTATTAGAATTGTGTCTGGATAAGGACCTATTTAAAGAGGCCCAAAGTCCTGAGAGGAGAATGGAAGAGAGGGGATTGTGGCATGGCCACCCCCCACCCCCCAGTGGGTGATTTCTCATTTTCCTTCTCTCTTTCTCCAGTGTGTGCACATTCCCTATGGCAAAAAGCTTTAAAGGAAGAAAGAAAAAAGAAAGAAAGAAAGAAAGAAGGAAGGAAGGAAGGAAAGAAGAAAGAAAGAAAGAAAGAAAGAAAGAAAGAAAGAAAGAAAGAAAGAAAGAAAGAAAGAAGGAAGGAAGGAAGGAAGGAAGGAAGGAAGGAAAGAGAAAGAGAAAAAGAAAAACTTGAATGTGTCTCAGCAAAGATTCCATAAATTGCTGAGTGATGTTAAAAAAGAAATCTTTGATACAGCTGGAAATGGAAAGGAAAAGAAATGTGGAAAGTATAGATCTTAACCCCCAGGAAAGTTTTTGTCAGAATTCAGGGACTCCCAGAATCTTACATATGATTTCTCCTGTCTCCCTTCTTGTGATTTGTGGGTTCTTTTTGTTTGTTAGAAACAGTAGCTCCCAGGTATCCTTTTGCAAATTGTAGAAATTCTCTAGCAGCTTTCTGTTTGTAAGCAACAGCCCCAAGACCGAGCTGAACAGAGATTTTTCTTTGTTTTTCTAAAAGCTACTCCCAGGTTAGAGAGAGCCTGAATAAAACTACTGAGGCAATTCATTCAGAGGGAACCCCTTCTTGCACTACACCATGCATCATACAAGGCTCTGCTAATTTTCCTTAACATGCCCAGAATAGTTCAAGGCTTTAACTATCAAAGGCCAGAACTATGGGGAAACACACACACACACACACACACACACACACACACACACACACACTAAGACTTTTCTTTCCTTTTTCTTTTCCTATAGTTTGCTATAGGGCATGTGTGTTCTCCAAAGAGAGTCAGAGAAGGGGGAAGAGAGAGAGAGAGAGAAAGTGAGAAAGCACCTCTGGGTCCAGGATTTGAACTGTGTAGTCAGCCATGTGGGATCTAGCTGCCTTAACCACCATGCTACCTGGCTGGTTAACCACTTTCTCTAGTTAACTCCGTTCAACATTATTTACCCCCTTAGTATTTGTTCCTTTATATAAGAATTGTTAATCTGACAAAATAAATTTCTCCATGGTTTTAACTATCCTGTCAAAATACTAATGATTCATTAATCTATTTCTGTAGATTTGATCCCTCCCTGGATCTTTAGACACTTTTTTCCCCAGTTGTTTGCTGGACATTTCAACCTGAATATTCTGCAGACACCTTAGATTGATGGAACATCTTCCTTCTATCTCAGTAGATAGCTTTATTTTGTGTTTAGCAGTGGACTTGAACTGCTGGGCCTCACTAATGAGTGTGAAAATTCTCAACAGAGAAGATCATGATGTAGGCAATGAGCTTATATGAAATCTTTTTTAAAAATTATTTATTTAATTTTATTTATTCATTCATTTATTTTAATTTGATCAGAGAGAGACACAGACAGAAAGAGAGAAAGAGAGAGAGAGAGAGAGGAAGTGAGAAAGCAAGCCACCAGGTCCAGGACTCAAACCATGGTCGGCTATGTGGGAATGTCCAGTGCCTTAACCACCACGCCACCTGCTGGTCCCTGCTTATATGAAATCTTGAAAATGATTGAGCCAGAACTTAAGTCTTACTGTAAAGAGGAGTGGAGGTTAGAAAATCTACCCTAGCAATATATACTTAAGTGTATGACTACTTAAAAAATAAATAAATAAAAAATTGAGTCCTCTAAAGGGGAGAAATCCTGTAGCAAGAAGAGACTTTCAAGGGAAATTTGACTAGCAAGAAGAGTTAAAAGAACTTTGGTATAGGAAATGTGATGGAAGTGTAGGCAAGTTGATGCTGGAAAGTACACTTGTGAGAATTAATAAGTTTTGAAAGTCCCAGAGAAATTTAAATCTTAGAGCAGTAATAAAGGTTGCAGTCTCAGTGCTGCCCTATGAGTTGTGAAATTAGGCCAGTTGCCTACCCTTTTGGTATCTCAGTTTCCCTATTAGTAAAATAAGGAATCTGGTCTAATTTAACCTTTTTTTTTTTTTTTAGTTTTAAAATAAATGGGACCAGCAGTTATCATAATGGCTATGTCGCTGGAGTCCCACGTAGTCGACCATGGTTCGAGTCCTGGATCTGGTGGCTTAAACTCACGCCGGACGACGCATGTGCGTGTATGCCCAAGATCCCGAGAGGAGAATGGAGGAGAAGGGATTGCGGTGTGGCCATCTCCCCTGGGGGTGATTTCTCGCTTTCCGTCTCTCTGTCTCTCTCTGTCCGGTGAGCACACATGCCCTACAGCAAAAAACAAACAAAAACCTCTCCAAAAAAAGAAAATAATAATAATAATTATAAACTCACAGGCAATTGTAATAATAGTAGAGAGGGGTACTATATGCCTTTCACCCAGTTTTCCCCAATGGCTATATCTTATGGAACTATAGTATACTATTATACCAAGAAATTGATATTGGTGCAATATGTATATGTAATTCTATGCCATTTTATCATACGTATAGATTCATATAGCCACCACAGCTATCAAGATTCAGAACTATTTCATTATCTCCAAAAATCTTCTTCATACCGCCTATTTACATTCACATTCATAGTTGCTTCCCCATCATCCCTCAATCCCTGGCAATCACTAGTTTCTTCTTCATGTCTATCATTTTTTGAGAGGTTTTTGCTATAGAGTGCATGAGCTCACCAGAAAGACAGAGAGAGAAAGGGAGACAGAAAGCAAGAAATCACCCCCCAGGGGGGATGGCCATGCCATAATCCCTTCTCCTCCATTCTTCTCTTGGGATCTTGGGCATGCACCCACACACACCTGGCATGAATTTAAGCCACTGGATCTGGGACTCAAACCACAGTTGACTACATGGGAGTCCAGCAACATAGCCATTATGCCAACTGCTGGTCCCCATCTCTATCATTTTGTCATTCTGGGACTGTTATGTAAGTGGAATCACATATTACGTGACTTTTTGAGATTGGCTTTTTGTCATTCAGCATAATGCCCCTGAGATCCATCCAAGTTGTTTGTATATGTCATTCATTTGTTCCTTTTCATTGCTAGGTAGCACTTCATTGTATGGACATGCCACAGTTTTCTTTTTCTTTTTGAGAGATTTTTTACTATAGAGCGCAGAGAGACAGAGAGCGAGAGAGAAAGTAAGAAAGTGAGAAATTACCCTCTTGGGGGAATGGCCATACCATAACCCTGTCTACTTCATTCTCCTCTCAGGATTTTCAGCATGTATTCACAAACACCTCACCTGGCATGAGTTTCAAGCTGCCAGGTCCAGAACTCAAACCATGATTGGCCATGTGGGAGTCCAGTGCCTTAACCACTATGGCACCTGCTGGCCCCGTGCCACTAATTATTTTAACCATTCACTTGTTGCCAGACATTTTGGTTGCTTCCATATTTTAGATATTACAAATAATTCCATGGAAATCATGTAAAGGTTTGGTGTCAATGTAAGTTTTCATTTTTCAGGGATAAGTGCCCAATAGTACAATTTTAGGTTGGTAAATGTATGATTACATTTCTACAAAACTACCAAACTATGGAGGGGATCTTCAAAAAGTTCATATAAAATGTATATTGTGAAAAACTTATACATGAATTTAAAAAAAATTTGCATCAAAATAAACTTGCACTTTTTTTTTAGGCTTTTGTCGTAGGGCATGTGCACTTGCTAGAGAGAGACAGAGAGAAGGAAAGTGAGAAATCATCCTCCAAGAAGGATGGTCACACTGCAATCTCCTCTATTCTCCTCTTAGGATTTTGAGCACACATGCACACACGCTCAGGATGTTTCTCAAGCTGCGAGTCCAGGACTCAAACTGCAGTCAGCCATATATGAATTCAGCACCAAAACCACCATGCCACCTGCTAGCCCCAATAAACTCATACTTTAATTCAATTTTCCCACAAACTTTCTGAAGTCCCACTCAAATATAACAAACTAAATTTTTGTTTCACTATAGTTTTCGTTCTACATATTTTGATATGTTGTCCCACATGTTTTAAAAATATAAATCTTTTTAGATTCTTGAAATAGGGCACGTGTGCTTGCCAGAGAGAGAAAGAAAGATAGAAAAAGTGAGAAATCACCCTCCGCGGGGGTGTCCATGGCAGGATCCCTTCTCCATTCTCCCCTTGGGATCTTGGGCACATGCACATGCCTCCAGTGTGTTTTTCAAGCTGCTGGCTCCAAAACTTGAACTGTGTAGTTGTTCATGTGGGTTCCAATACCTTAACTACCATGCCAAATACTGGCCTGTAAAATGTTTTTATTAATTGCCAGAGGGTGCATGTGCTACCAAAGAGAGAAAGCATCCCCCTATGAGGCATTGTCACATGGCAATCATTTTTCCTTCAGTTCTCCAATTCATCAGGATTTGAGGTACATGCACATGCCACTGAGTCCAGGACTTGAACCATGATCAGCCATGTGGGATCTGGCTCCCAATGCACTACATGTAACCATTGCACTACAGGGTTGACCCCATGTCCCACATATTTTTTTTTCATGGTTTATTTATTTAATTTATTTTTTATATATTCAACAACTGTATATCATTACAGCTTGTAAAGTGAATTATCCAAGCATGAATACACTGTATATTAGTCCAGTTAAAGGTATTATCATACACAAATAATTTTCAACAGATATAATTTTCCATTTTTGTATCCCTTAAATGTTTTCCTTCTTTCTTTTTCCTATTGATTCCTTTCCTCTCATCTTCCCCCAATTTCTACCCTCCTCCCACACTGTCTTTCTCCATGCTTTTATATCTTCTAGTCTTTCAGTTTCTGCCATAGGATGTGGATATTTGGTATATATTAAATGGAGGTATACAATGTCTCTCTTTCATACTCTGGCTTCCTTCGCTTAGCAGTAAATCTTCCATGTTCATCCACTTTCTATAAAATGCCAAGGTCTTTACTTTTATGACTGAGTAATATTCCATAATGTATATGTGCTACACTTTTTCAATCCTTTCATCTAGTCATGGATATTTGGGTTGGTTCCATGTCTTAGCAATTGTGAATGATGCCTCAGTAAACATGGATGTGCAAATACTTTTCTGAGTGTATTCCTATCTTTGGGTAGATACCCAGGAGTGGAATTTCTGGGTCATATGGTAGTTTATTTGTAGGTCTTTGAGTAACCTTCATATTGTTCTCTGCAGTGGCTGTAGTAGTTTACATTCCCACCAACAGTGTAGGAAAGTCCCCTTTTCACAAGTCTTGCCAGCACTTATCATTTTTTATTTTATTTTTAAAAATGTTTAAAAGAATTATTTTATTTATTTATTTTATTTTTAATTTGCTATAGGGCACACATGCTCACCAGAGAGAGAGAGAAAGAGAGAGAGAAGGTGAGGAAGCAAGCCACAAGGTCCAGGACTTGAACCGCAGTCAACCATGTGGGAGTCCAGTGCCTTAACCATCTGATGGCCCCATTTTTAATTTTTTTAATATTAGCCATTCTGACTGGGCTTAGGTGGCATCTCATCATCGTTTTGGTTTTCATCTCTCTTATGATAAGAGATGTGAGCAGTTTTTATATGCTTTTTGGCTGTTCATATGTCTTCCTTAGAGAGTTGTCTGTTCAATTAATTCACCCATCTTTTAATTGGGTTGACCATTTTTTCGGGGCGGGGGTAAGGCACTTGGGTTCCATCTCACATATTTTTATATGTTGTATGCCTTAGTCCATTTGAGCTAATATGACAAAATACCTGAGACTGGGTAATCTATAAAGAACAGAAATTTATTTCCTATGGTTCTGGAGACTAGGAAGTCAAAGGTCAAAGCATCAGCAGGTTCGGTGTCTGATGAGGGCTTATTCCTCATAGATGTCATCATCTAGGTGTCCTCTTATAGTGGAAGGGTGGACACACAAAAGAGACTGAATTCCCCTCTTCTATCACTTTTTCTGTCTTTTAAGGTTTTTGCCATAGGGCATGTGTGCTCATCAGAGAGAGACAGTGAGAAGGACAGTGAGAAATCACCCCCAGGGGGAATAGCCATGCCACAATCCTTTCTCCTTCATCTTCCTCCTGGGATTATGGGCACAGATGTACATTCACCCAGCATGATTTTTCTTTTTTCTTTTTTGGAGAGGTTTTTGCACTCACAGACAGACAGAGAGAGACTGAGAGACAGAAAGCTAGAAATCACCCCCCCCGGGGGGGATGGCCACACCACAATACCTTCTCCTCCATTCTCCTCTTGGGATCCTGGGCATACACACACACACACACACACACACACACACAGTGTGTTTAAGCCACCAGGTCGAGGACTTGAACCATGGTCAACTACATGGGAGTCCAGTGACATAGCCATTACACTAACTGCTGATACCCCCAGCATAATTTTTCTTTTTTTTTTGGAGATGTTTTTGCTATAGGGCGCGTGCGCTCGCCAGACAGACAGAGAGAGACATAGAGACAGAAAGTGAGAAATCACCCCCCCAGGGGGGGATGGTCACACCGCAATCCCTTCTCCTCCATTCTCCTCTCGGGATCTTGAGCACACACGCACACACGCCTGGCGTGAAT
>NW_006203827.1:277920-296617 GCF_000334495.1 Tupaia belangeri chinensis | reverse complement strand
GGCGTGAATGTTAAGCCACCGGGTCCAGGACGCGAACTGTGGTTGACTATGTGGGAGTCCAGTAACATAGCCATTACGCCAACTGCTGGTTCCCAACCCAGCATAATTTTTCAAGCCACCAGGTTTAAGACTTGAACCATGGCTGGCCATGTGGGAATCCAGTGCCTTAACAACCATATCACCTATGGGACCCCATCAATCACATTTGTAAGAGCACAAATCTATTTGTAAAGGGCAGAGGCCTCATGGGCCAATCACCTACAAAATGACTATATTTTTGCTTTCCATGTATTCTCATCCTTCCATATATGCCAAGATTCCTTTTTTCTGTCATTTCTTTTTCTGTTTGGAGAACTTCTTTAAGTCATTCTTTTAGGATAGATCTGCTGATCACAAATTCTTTCAGTTTTCTATCATCCGAGAATTATTCTGAGTCATGTTTTTTCTCTTCTTTTCTCAAAGATATTTTTGTTGGGTATACAATTCTAGGTTGACAGTTCTTTTCTTTCAGCACCTTAAAAATTACTGATATTGGGGGACCAGTAGTTGGCATAATGGCTATGTCACTGGACTCCCATGTAGTGGACCATGGTTCGAGTCCCAAACCCAGTGGCTTAAACTCACACCAGGTGCATGTGCATGTGTGCCCAAGGTCCCAAAAGGAGAATGGAGAAGGGACTGCAGCATGGCCATCCACCCTGGGGGGGGGGTGATTTCTTGCTTTCTATCTCTCTGTCTCTCTCTGTCTTTCTGGTGAGCACACATGCCCTATGGCAAAAGCCTCTCAAAAAAAAATTAGTGATATCTTTCTCTGCCTTCGAGGATTTCTGATGAGAAATCCATTGCAATTAAAATATTTTTCTCTGTAATTAAGGTGTAGTTTCTGTCTCACTGTTTTCAAGATATTTTGTGCTTAGCTTTCAGAGATTATATTTGGCTATGGTGTGTCTCAGCATCGTTTTTGTCGTTATCCATCTTGTTTGAAATTCACTCAGATTCTTTTATATGTAGAAGTCTTGCATTTTGCCAAAATTGAGTTTTCAGGCATTCTTTCTTTGAATGCTTTTTTTTTCCCAATAAGAAATAAATTTGTTTATTACTGTAGTGTAAAAATCCATACTTCAGGATTCAACAAACTCTCAGAAAGCATTTTCTGCATCCTGCTGATCTTTGTGAAAGTGTTTTCCCATAAAAAGTTGTCAAGATGCTTGAAGAAGTCGTAGTCAGTTGGCAAAAGGTAAGGTGAATATGGTGGATGATGCAAAATTTTGTAGTCCAATTTGTTCAACTTTTAAAGTGCTTGGTTCTGTGACTTGAGGTTAAGTGTTGTTATAGAGAAAAATTGGGCCTTTCTGATGACCCTTACAGACTGTAGGCATTGCAGTTTTTGGTGTATCTCATCAATTCACCTAGCATACCTTTCAGATGTAATGGTTTCCCTGGAATTCAGAAAGTCATAGTGGATCAGACTGGCACCAGACCATCACACATTGACCATGACCTCTTTTTGGTGTAAAGTTATCTTTGAGAAGTGCTTTGGAGCTTCTTCTCAGTCCAACCACTGAGCTGATAATCACAGGTTGTCATATAAAATCCACTTTTCATTGCATGCCACAATCTGAATGAAAAATGATTCGTTGTTGTTGTGTAGAGTAAGAGAAGATGATACTTCAAAATGACAGTCTTTTTGATTTTTGGTTAGCTCATGAGGTACTCACTTATCCAGCCTTTTCGACTTCTCAATGTACTTCAAATTCTAAATGACCATAGAATGGTCAACATTGACCTCTTTGGCAACTTCTCATGTAGTTGTAAGAGGATCAGGTCAGGGACTTAAACTATGATTAGTCATGTGGGAGTCTAGAGCCTTAACCACTACACCACCTACCAGCCCCTCCCATTGAAACATTTTTATGATGGTTACTTTAACTTCCTTACTAGGTAAACTCTAATATTGGTGTCCATCTCATTATAAACATAAGTTGTCTTTTTTCATTCAAGTTTTTTTCCTAGTTCTGTTATGATGTCCTGGTCTGATACTTTTTTATTAAAATCTGGACATATTGAGTAGTATGTAATAAAACTGCAGATCTTATTTAAATATGCTGTTTTAGCAGGCCTCTTCTGACAGCATGTCAGTGAAGGAAAGGGTACCCTGTCTCATAACTGCTAAGTCAAAGTGGAAATTCAAGTTCTGCACCAGGACATTATTGGGAACCAGGTGACGAGGGGATTCTCATTACCGCTTAGTGGGGCTAGAAGTTCAGACATTTCAACTGGCCTCCACTGATAACACCTGAGCTGTTGCAAAGAGCAGAGATGACTTGTTACTGCCTGGGATGAAATTCTGGGCCTTCTGTGATGTTACCACAGTGATGGGGAAAACAGAAACTTAGTTACAGCAAAGTGAAGGTGGAAATCTGGGCTCTCCACTTCACCTTTGCTGACTGAGATGGAAATGGGACCACTTCTTATCTTCATGGTGTTTGATTGGACTTAACACAATTATTGTATAAATGTTTTATGTCTTTTTAGGTTTTCCCTTTCCTGCATCTTTGACCAAAGAGAGCAAGATTTTCTTGGGCTTTTTACGTCTGTGCCTTTTGGTATTTCTGGTTTCTCCTTCACCAAATCTGGGATATATGAGGCAGAAAGGAAACCCAGGGCACTCATTTCAGGTGAGTGATTCCGGAAGTTCTGAGGTCCCTGACTGGTTTACCTTCTACTTTCTACCTTTCAGAGTCTTCTTAGGTTTGTTTCATATATAATATCCAATATTTTAAACTGTTCTTCATTGGAGGAATATGGAAAAATACATATAGTCAGTCTTCCCAGAAGAATATGTCCTAATTTGAAAGAATTTTTAAAAATAGTTTTAAAACATTTTTTGAGAGATTTTTGCTACAGGGTGTGTGTGCTCACCAAAGAGACAGAGGGACAGAAAGTGAAAAATTCTACCCTCCCCCCAGGGGGGATGGCCACACCACAATTCCTTCTCCTCCATTCTCCTCTCGGGATTTTGGGCACGCGCACACACACACACTCCTGGTGTGAGTTTCACGCCACTGGATCTGGAACTCAAACTGCAGCTGGACATGTGGGAGTCCAGTGATGTAACCATTATGCCATCTGCTAGTCCCAATTGTTTTACATTTTAAACAGCATAATAATTTTTTTTAAGTTTGCTATGGGGAGTGTCTGTGTGCTCCCTGGAGAGAGATGGTGGGGGGGTGGAGTGGGTGAGTGAGAAATCACCCCCCAGAGAGGATGGCCATGCTGTAATTCCTTCTCTTCTAGGGATTTAGGGCATGTACAAACAAGCACCTGGTGTTTTGCAAGCTGTGGTCCAGAATTCAAACCACACAGTGGACTACGTGGGATCCAGCTGACTTAACCTTTGCAACATTTGACCCCAGGAATCATTTTTTAAATGTTAAAACCATTTTACCAGTGCTGGCAGGTGGTGTGGTGGTTGAGGACTGCCACATGGCTGACCAGTTTGAGTGCTGAACCTGGCAGCTTGCTTTCTCACTTTCCCTCTCTGTTTCTCTATGGTCAAATTAAAACATTAACAATAATAATGAGTAAAATTAAATAATTCTTTTTTAAAAGCAAAAACAAATGAACAACAAGAAAATTATACTGATAGAAGGGAAAGAAAAATGCCCAGCGCCCCACAATCTGCTGTTCTTCTAAGTGGACCTGTACCTCTACAAATCCTCCAAATGTTCACAGAGCACACTCCATCTTGGAAGAGAGAGAGTGGCTATATATTGAGGGGTGGAAGTGGTTGCCTGCCTCCCAGAGGCTGGTCCTTGCTACCATTCCCAGGGCTCCTTGCAGGTCTGGAGTCGGTTTCTCAAGCCTAGGAAATCCCTTTCTCACCTGTGTGATTCCAGGACATCTGTTGTGGGAGGGGCTCACCTTCTCTCCCTGGGTGGTATCTGGGAAGCTGAGTGATAGGGGAGTGAGCCTGAGCTGGGAACTTCCATAGCCGGTTGTGGTTTCCCCTGGAACTTGAGACAGATTTTATGGGGACTCGGTGAGGGGGGAGGTTAAAGGGTGAACCAAGTCTTTGGCAGAAGCAGCTGGGATGACGTATGTGGAAAAGGGTGGGAGGTTGGAGAGAAGGGCAAAGGCAGAGAAGGATGGCTGCCCCAGGTGAGTGTATTTCCTTCAGGCGATTCCTACCTCCAAGCCCTCTTGTTCTAGGGAGCCTGGAGCCCTGACTCGAAGTCCTTAGCTAGCAGCAGCCTGACCGGGCTCTTGGGACATTGGGGGCAGGGCTGGAGGAGGGAGTAGGGTGCCGCCAGTTGGAATGGGTTCTTGGCGAATCCAGTCTAGATCACCTAGACGGTTCTGGACCTAGCGTTGGGGACCAAGGTAGGGGTGAGGGTGACGCTGTCACCGCTGCAGCCTGGGGTGGAGATGGGATCCGAAGAGTAGCTGAGCCCAGGACACAGGGCTGTTCTGGTCTATCAGTCTGGTTCGCTGGAAAGTTAGCAGAGCCTGAGGCTGGGTCCTCCCGCCTTCTTCCCCCGTCCACCCCCTCCTTCTCCCAGTCGGGAAGAGTGGCTGTCCTGGCGGGCGGATCCTAGTCTGAGTAGCAGCGGCAGGTGCATTTCCGTGGCACAACTCCCGGTTTATTGCCCCTCCCAGATGGGGAAATGAATAGAGGCTCACGGAGGGGTTCCTACCTCACACACACTCCACATCCCTACTGGCACCCGGCCCAAGACGATAGGAGACCAGAGACAGGACCTGGAGCAACACCTAGGACCAGGGGAACACCCCAAACCAGTTTCCATTCTTCAGCAGTACCCAGAGTGTGGGGTGGGCCTGGGGACCTGGTAGGAAACGGCAAGGATTAGACCCCGTCGCTGATTCCAGGGCCCAGTAGTGGCGAAGGCAATGTAGGGTGAGTGTGTGGTGGGGAAGGGTGGTGGCAGTAGACCCACTGGTCTTGTTCCTTCCGTCCCTGGCAGGGCCACAGGTTCAGGTAGGAACCGGAGACTTAGGAGGTGCTGAGCCAGGAGCACACGACGACTGCTGTCAGTCCACTGACTGGCCCTGGTGGAAGACTGAGGGGGGATCAGCTCTGCCCCCTCCGCCACGCCCCCGCAGCTGAATTTGGGCTCTGAGATTTCTTAAATGTGAGCCCTGGGCTAATTTTACCCCGGCTGGGGCTCACCAGGAAACCAACTCTGAGCGGGCATAGTTCTTCCGGGTGACTCAGGCCAGGAAGTACTGCTGCGGGGAAACGAGGAGGAGGAGATTGTGTTGCCTCAGTCCCAGTTTGGGGGCGTGATGGTCACTGACCAACCCCCAGGAGGACGAAGTTTTGGCGCCTGGCATGTTCCAGACCACTGGGGCCCAGAGGGAAAAGGGTATATGGGAAAGTGGTACAAATTGCTCTGTTCTCTTTGTTTTCTCTCCTTTCATTCCTGAATTCCGGGGGTTCTGGGAGTGCCTGACACACAGCAGGTGCCTAGAAAATATTGTTGAAATGGCTTGAAAAACAGACATGTAGCTCTGCCTCTGGTGACCACTAGAGAGAGCTGAAAGGCAGGAATAAAGGGACTTTGGAAGCACAGCCTCCTTAATAAAGCCAGAAGTAGGGCATCTAATCCCTTTCCTAGTGCTTTGGTGGTCTCCCCTCCACTTAAGCTTATTAGAATTTTGGATCCTGGGGACCAGCAGTTGGCATAATGGCTATGTTGCTGGGCTCCCATGTAGTCGACCACAGTTCGAGTCCTGGACCCGGTAGCTTAAAACTCACGCTGGGCACGTGTGCTCACATGTGTGCCCAGGATCCTAAGAGGAGAGTGGAGAAGGGATTGCAGTGTGGCCATCCCCCCTGGGGGGTGATTTCTCGCTTTCTGTCTCTCTCTGTCTTTCTGGCAAGGGCATGTGCCCTATAGCAAAAACTTCTCCAAAATAAAAAATAAATAAATAAGGAAAGAATTTCCAATCCTGCTTCAAGGTTCTTGTTCTAAACAGCACCAGCCCTACATGTAAAACCTGTCAGGTGGCCTGCTCTGATACTGTGGAGATGTGGTAGGGAGCTGATGGCTGCCTTTGCAGACCTTAAATAAAAACCCTGAAGGAGAACAGATGCTCACAAAAATTATGGGATTCCATAGCTTTGAAATCTAATAATCTTGAGTGATCAAACAGACTGGGCCCTTGCGGTTGCTGGGGCAAGGATGGAGGGGGCAGCAGACCTTGGGTGGGAGAGCCTAGGGCTTGGCAACAGGACAGAGTAATTAGCCTCAGTGGGAGGAGATGAGGAGGCTGGCACCTGAGAGTGTCTGAACTGAGTCTGGAGAAATGAAAACAGCCAGGAGCTGGGTGGTAAACCACTATCCTGTCTTGCCCAGTGTATGGCCATAGGGAGAAGGACTTTCCCTGTACTTTTTAGGTAGCTGGAGCGGAAGGGCAACAGATTGAACCAGGTCTCCAAGGCCAAAGCTACGTGAAGGTCTCAAGAGCCTGGGAATGAAAATATCAAAAGTGGGTGCCAGGCAGGGATGAGACTAATTGTGAAGAGATGCAATACATTGAAAGTCAGATTTGGATCAGCTTTCATTTTGCTCAGAGTTGGTCCTACTGGCACCCTTTTAGAAATGGACTTCCTCATAGTTGTTGAATGCAGTGGGCAAGTCATTTTCCCCTTCTAGGGCTGGTTTCCTCATATGTTAAAAAGGGGGAGGGGTGGACTATAAATCAGTAACCTGAGTTCAAGTCTCAGCTTGCTCTGTCATCAGTGAACTGTGTAACCTTGTGGCAATCCCTCTTAATCTCTAAGCCTCCGTTTCCCCTACTTAAATTCAGTACAGAATATGTACAAGAGAGACTGTAAGGTTACTCCCAGTTTTGTTATTCCCGTAGGTCTCCTTCATCACTCTCAATTCCAGTCTCTATAACTTCTGGGCTGTGTAACCCAGCTACACCAGTCTCAGGTTCCCAATCAATAATGTAAAGGAGCAGGAAGGAGAATTGGACTAGACTATTGCTAAAGTCCTTGCCAATTTTCAGCATAATACATTTGTTGTTGGTGGCCTTGCTAGGGCCTCCATTCTGGCTCAGCTAATAACCATTCTCTGATTTTATAAAGTAATCACTTTTCCAGCTCAGATCTCCCTAAAATATTCAATCTCAAAGTCTACCCAGCTCCAAACACCCATATAGCTCCTTTTCCAATTTCCATTCTCACAGAGAGCATAGAACCTTGCAGACAGTTCTAAAGCCAAACTTCCTGCTGTTAACTAGGTTAAGAGTATTCCACTCATGGGGCTGGCAGGTGGCATGGTGGTTGAAATCACTGGATTCCCATGTGGCCAACTGCAGTTCGAGTCCCGGACCTGGTGGCTTGCTTTCTCGCTTTCCCTTTCTCTCTTTCTCTGGTCAAATAAAAAAATAATAATGATACTAAATGGAATTAAATAAATTTTTTTAAAAAAGCATATTCCACCCTTGCAGGCAACAACATACCAAAACCAAATTTTTAAATCTGTTTATTTTGTTCCAAACCCCTTGAGGATTTAAAGGTCCCAGGTTTCAAGCTCCGAAATTTTGTTCATTTCTAGATTTAACTGTGGTGCCTAAGAGGCTACATTCTACTCTAAATATTAATACTGTGCTGCTTTTGCCAACCCACATTCTCTCCAAAGGCACACAAGCCCACACATGCACATGTGTGGAAGAAATAAATTGACATCTTGCCATGTTATGTGACACCGGAATGAGTAGATTTGGAACCTGTGACTGTCTTTCTTTCATCTGGAGAGAAGTGGGTGGCAGCTTCATTCTTAGAGCTATTCCCCCTATAAGCAACAAAGAAGGCCCTGAAGAACCATCTTCCACTGACTCAGTGGAGATGGGGCAGGGAGGAGTGGAAGTAGGGTCATTGTTGCTCCAGTTTTTTCAGTAGTTTCTCCTGGAAATTACCAGGCTGATGGGCACCAAGAGTGTCTGAACTGAGTCTGGAGAAATGAAAACAGCCAGGAGCTGGGTGGTAAACCACTATCCTGTCTTGCCCAGTGTATGGCCATAGGGAGAAGGACTTTCCCTGTACTTTTTAGGTAGCTGGAGCGGAAGGGCAACAGATTGAACCAGGTCTCCAAGGCCAAAGCTACGTGAAGGTCTCAAGAGCCTGGGAATGAAAATATCAAAAGTGGGTGCCAGGCAGGGATGAGACTAATTGTGAAGAGATGCAATACATTGAAAGTCAGATTTGGATCAGCTTTCATTTTGCTCAGAGTTGGTCCTACTGGCACCCTTTTAGAAATGGACTTCCTCATAGTTGTTGAATGCAGTGGGCAAGTCATTTTCCCCTTCTAGGGCTGGTTTCCTCATATGTTAAAAAGGGGGAGGGGTGGACTATAAATCAGTAACCTGAGTTCAAGTCTCAGCTTGCTCTGTCATCAGTGAACTGTGTAACCTTGTGGCAATCCCTCTTAATCTCTAAGCCTCCGTTTCCCCTACTTAAATTCAGTACAGAATATGTACAAGAGAGACTGTAAGGTTACTCCCAGTTTTGTTATTCCCGTAGGTCTCCTTCATCACTCTCAATTCCAGTCTCTATAACTTCTGGGCTGTGTAACCCAGCTACACCAGTCTCAGGTTCCCAATCAATAATGTAAAGGAGCAGGAAGGAGAATTGGACTAGACTATTGCTAAAGTCCTTGCCAATTTTCAGCATAATACATTTGTTGTTGGTGGCCTTGCTAGGGCCTCCATTCTGGCTCAGCTAATAACCATTCTCTGATTTTATAAAGTAATCACTTTTCCAGCTCAGATCTCCCTAAAATATTCAATCTCAAAGTCTACCCAGCTCCAAACACCCATATAGCTCCTTTTCCAATTTCCATTCTCACAGAGAGCATAGAACCTTGCAGACAGTTCTAAAGCCAAACTTCCTGCTGTTAACTAGGTTAAGAGTATTCCACTCATGGGGCTGGCAGGTGGCATGGTGGTTGAAATCACTGGATTCCCATGTGGCCAACTGCAGGTCGAGTGCAGTTCGAGTCCCGGACCTGGTGGCTTGCTTTCTCGCTTTCCCTTTCTCTCTTTCTCTGGTCAAATAAAAAAATAATAATGATACTAAATGGAATTAAATAAATTTTTTTAAAAAAGCATATTCCACCCTTGCAGGCAACAACATACCAAAACCAAATTTTTAAATCTGTTTATTTTGTTCCAAACCCCTTGAGGATTTAAAGGTCCCAGGTTTCAAGCTCCGAAATTTTGTTCATTTCTAGATTTAACTGTGGTGCCTAAGAGGCTACATTCTACTCTAAATATTAATACTGTGCTGCTTTTGCCAACCCACATTCTCTCCAAAGGCACACAAGCCCACACATGCACATGTGTGGAAGAAATAAATTGACATCTTGCCATGTTATGTGACACCGGAATGAGTAGATTTGGAACCTGTGACTGTCTTTCTTTCATCTGGAGAGAAGTGGGTGGCAGCTTCATTCTTAGAGCTATTCCCCCTATAAGCAACAAAGAAGGCCCTGAAGAACCATCTTCCACTGACTCAGTGGAGATGGGGCAGGGAGGAGTGGAAGTAGGGTCATTGTTGCTCCAGTTTTTTCAGTAGTTTCTCCTGGAAATTACCAGGCTGATGGGCACCAGCTTCTCTGTTCCACTACTGTTTGAGCTGACAGAATAGTAATGGGGCCCCTTTCTACTCACCAAGCCAAGAACCAGTGGATTTTCCTTTAGGGAGTTGGTAAGAGCTGGACTGGGACCAGTGGAGGGGGCTCAGGACTTTGGCCTTGAATGAAACCATCAAAGGCCAACCGTGCCCCAGCTGCCTGTTTGTAACGGAAAAACTCATAGGTGGGGACCATTGTCTTCTTTGGAGCCCCTCAGGGCAACCTCATCCTCCTGGCCTTGGGATGACCCTGACTTGGGGGTGGCAAGTACTGTTGGCTCCAGGTGACAGCTAGGGATACCTGGCAAAAAGATGACAAAAGGGTGGGTGACAAGAACACAATAGACAAAGGCCCAGAGAGAGAAAAAAGAGACACAAAGAGGCAGAGTGAGGAGAGAGGCTGAGTTCCTAATGAGGTGAGCTGTGCTAGCTGGACACAGCCTGGCAGTGTTCTCTGCCATTGCGAATGCTCTTCAGTAAGATTGTTGCCCAGAGCCTTGGCATAGGGAAGTATCTGGCACTGACTTCCCAGGGATGAGAGTGGTCCAGAATCTACCTTTCCTGGCACCTTTAATGCCCACTAAACAGAGTGACCCAGGATGCCCAGCATGGAGAACAAGTTGGGTTGTAAAGGTTAGGATGGCTTCCCCTTCCTAAAAGAAATTGTCCAACCCTACGTGTAGCAGCTGCCTGTACCTTTGGGGTGGGGGTGGGGTTTAGGTTGGAATTTTTTTTGTTTTGTTTTGTTAACAGTCCATTTCCTGGCATGACCCAGGTGAAAATATTTTCCTGTCATGAGAACTGAGAGATGGAAGAGTTGGTCCTTCACCATGTTAATAACCACTACTCCTCCTCCCACCATGCCAGCTTCCTGTCATCAGTCCTTTGCCTGCTGAGATGAAAAGAATTTCTTCACATTTTGACAGACAGAAACAGAATGGGGAGTTAGGAGGGCCTCAAGGTTAATGCACTGGCCTGGGTGATCTGTAAAAATCAGTGAGTAGAATATGGAACCCTATGGTGTTTAAGGTACCTTCCTTATATGATATTCTACTCTTCCAGTCTATGATTGTATCAGCATGAGCCAAGAAGTGAGATGTGGCTCAGCCTGTGATGAATAGGACTGATGCTAGTGTTAGGGGTAGATTGAGTTGATGGCCTAAGATCCGGGTCCCTCCTTTCTCCAAGCACCCATGTGTCTATGATAGTCATAAAAATAATTAGATGGGGAGAAGATAGAGGGGACACAGTAGCAAGAAAAAGAAAGATGGGAAGAAGAAAGCAGACATAACCAACCATATGATAGGGATACTGCCTATATACAGCTCTTGGGAAGCCACAGTCCTCAGAAACTCTGAGACTCAAAAGGCTTCTTGTCTCATTTTACCTTCTTATCACCCCCCACACACAAGATGAATTGCAATGAACATCTCAGCAAACAGAGGCTTGGGTCTCCCCCACTGGACTCCAGGGGACTCAGTAGCACCTTTGGCAGTTGATTTTAGTGGGTGAATAAGAAGCTGGAGCCAGGAAGTCCCGTCTCCCTCCTCCTATAGGGATTAGAAAGTATATAGAGAGGCCAGGGAGATGATCCCAAGCTTTCCCAGGCCCTAGAAGGAGAAGAGTCCTGGCAAGTTTAAAGGCATTCATGGGGAAAATTTGGTTAATGAGTTTGGAACACCTGGAGCTTTGGCTCCATGGGGGATGTCAGGTGGCTTGAAATGTTATGTGCATAGGTTTGGGAACAAGTGTGCTGGTGGCAAAAATGTAAATGCTGAGCAGGGTGGGATGAAGGGGAAAGGCTGGGGAGGAGCACACAATGGCAAGAAAGAGGCATTAGATTGGTTCCTCAGGGGTGGGTGACCCAGGAAGCAGCTCTCCATTGGGGTCTGGGTCAGGGGCCAACATTTTATCCTTGCTCGAATCCCTCTGCTCTTTCTTGAACATCCTTTGATGCATCAAAGGGACGAAGAAAAGGATTACAGCCCCAATGATAGGGGGCACACCGGCAAAGTAGAAGGCCACATGGTAGTCCCCAAAACAGTTGCGGAGGAGGCCTGAAAAGGTCAAGAAAGACAAGTCAAGCTCAGATTTGCTCTACCGCCCAAAGTTGTTCTCTGCCTCTTCTAGGTGCCATTGCAGTGCCTTTGCAGAGAACTCAGCCTGTACTGCCTTGACTCAGGAGCTCCTGCAACTTTCAGGGCAGGCAATGCCTACCTAAGGAACTACAGTTGCAGGCCCCTGAAGTGAATGATCATTATGAACGAAGAAAATGTAGCTTCTTTTATGTTTCTCCACTGTGACTGTCATTAAGCTATAGCTAACTTTCAGTCATTCCTAGATATGGAATTAGAAGGAAATCTAGTTTAAAAGATCTCCACAGAAAATAGCTAACCCTTGTCTTGGCTTATGGTGATATTTTTCATCCCACTCTCCCCACAAATTGTTCTTGCAGAACAATTCAACTGAGTTCCTATTTGTCTTTTCTTTGAAGAGCCCTCTCTGTGAAGTTCCATTTGCCTTAGGAGGAGACTATATGCATGCATGTATTTTTCTTCAAGGTACAGATATGATTGGCCCCTCTGGGTTCCTCCAAGCTACAATAGCATGGATAGTTTCTAAAAGCTCATGGGAGGATGAGCCCAGAAACAGCATCCAGGAAAGGCAAAAAGGCCCTTGGCTCTTTGCTTACTCAGGAGATAAGTAATATGAAAAGAGATGTGGATTCTGATACACTGTTGGGATAAGGGGCTTGTAAGACACCCCCCCACCATCCCACCATTCCCCAGTAGGCAGTATGTCTATTGCAGAAAAGCCTGAACAAAAACTTTTATCACTGTCACACAGTGCTCTCACAATATTTGCATGTAATTAGTGTTCGAAGAATTTTTGTTGAATTAGCCAATTTGACCAGCCTAGGATAGGCTAACCTATGAATTAATATTCTTAATAAATTCTATAGGAAGGAAATAACTTCTCTTTTCATTGGTTTTCCTGTTTCCTATGTTTTCTAGGGTAGCAACAATGCCCTTTCTGGGAGAGTGGTGGGAAAAACTAGAGCACTGAAAGATGGCAAGCCAACACTTTACCTGTTAGAAGTGAGCCCAACTCAGTCCTTGGGTGTTACCTTAGTCAATTCTCTTCTACAGGCTCAATCCAGAAGCCAGTAGACAAGAAGGAAGTGTCTCTAAGTTTTAATAAAACTAAGGCCCACTTTCTCTTCTCTTTCCGCCCAACTACTTTACAATCACTTGCCTTGGAGTAAGAGGATACTACGTCAATAGAAGAGTCAAGAATGTCAAACCCATTTTTCTCTCTACCCTCCTGGAAGGTGCCATGCTATTATAAAACCCCATTAAAACAGATATATAGCCATGTAAAACCCTTTCCCCAGCTGAATGAATTAATCCATGCATGTGTACTGTGTTTAGTCTTATATACCAATAGTGGTTAAGGGTTTCATGCACTCTGACAAAGCTACTTAAACAAAGAATAAGAGGAAAAATAACCTCAAACAGTGGTGCTCAGGAGAGCTAGAGCCCAGGGAAAACAGGATTTTTCTCACTAATGTCTGCCCTGGAATATCAGCCTTACCTGCAATGGGGGGCCCGGCAATCATTGGCAGTGCCATCATGCCCAGGAGGTAGCCAATAGCCTGTGAGGCCTGCATTGGGCCCACCAGCTCAAATGCGATGGGGGCCATGATGGTGATGAAGAAGCCATCGCACAGGCCCAGAAAGAGGCAGACAACAATGAGGCCCCCGAAGTCCCGGCACAAGGGAATCATCATGGACATCAGGCCCAGGAGCAGGAAGGAAAGGACCTAGAGGAACAATGGCCTGTGGTCATGTTGTGCTGGCTAGTCAAAAACACATAGCAAATCACATCTCTTTTCTCAGGTCTTCATTTTTCCCGAGTAAAAAATGGGGTAGAGAGGGGATGTCAACAGGGAAAGCAATTGGACTTAATAGTTACTCAGGCCCCTTCGAAGTCCTGTACTGAAAGATTCAGTCATTTTTTTTCCCTATAGGGCACATACACATGCTGGATAGAGACAGAAAGAGAGAAAATACCTTCAGAAAAGGGAGTTGTCTCCATGCCACAATCCCTTTTCCTCCATTCTCTTCTCAGGATTTTTGGCATTCACACCTGTGTTTTTCAAGCTGCCAGGTCTAGGACTTGAACCACATAGTCGGCCATATGGGATCTAGCTGCCTTAACCACCATACCACCAAGCTGGCCCAAGACTAAGTCTTTAAGACAGCCCCTACTTGGGGCAAGCAGGTGGCGAGGTGGTTAAGGTGCTAGACTCCCACATGGCCGATCATGGTTAGAGTCTCAAACCCAGTGGCTTGAAACTCATACCAGGCACATATGCATGTGTGCCCAAAATCCTAAGAAGGGATGGAATTGTGGTGTCTTTCCCTCTATCTCTTTCTATCTCTCTCCAGTGAACACATGTGTTATTTTAGAATTATCCATTTAATTTTATTTATCATTTTTTTTGAAAAAATTAGACTAACACACACACACAGACACACACACACACAGAGGGAAAGTGAGAAAGTAAGCCACCAGGTCCAGGACTCGAACTGTGGTCAGCCATGTGGGAGTCCAGTGCCTTAACCATCATGCCACCTGCTGGCCCCTGGAAAAAAAGTCTAAAAAAAAAAATACAGCTTCTATTTAACTGTGATTCTGTCAAAATTATAAAAAAGAGGGGGAGAGGACTTGGTCCTTGGCCTCAAGAAGAAGTTTTTCTTTGCACTGGACCCTAAGATAAAGGGAATTGCTGTTTTTACTTTCTGATCCTTTGTTCGGCTGGTCCAGGGAATCAAGATCCGGGTTAAAGCTATGTTGCTGTTCTTAGATCCAAGTAAGGTATGAGGAGAGGAAGAAAGAATTGTCTGCATGAGGATTAGATACAGGCTAGAATGGAATAACTTTCCCAAATGTAGAAGTAGCTAGTGCTCATTTTGGGGGGAGGGACCTTATTTTTCCATTATTTTCATTTTTTAATTGCCAGAGAGTGTATGCACTCACCAGAGAGAGACAGAGAGGGAGAGGGAGGAAAAGGAGAAAGCACCTCCCATACCATATGGTCATGCCACAATTCTCTTTCCATTTCTCCATCCTGTTGGGATTTGGGGCATGCATGTACATGTACCCAATGTGTTTTTCAAGCTGCCAGGTCTGGGACTCCAACCACATGGTCAGCCATATGGGATCTGTTTCCCTTAACCACTAGGTCATGAACTGTCCCTGTATGGGACTGATTTTAGAAAACATGATTAGGAGGTTCACCCCAGTTCCTTGTGCTTTAGGACATGGGTGCTACTATCCATCTCAGTATGGCTTTGGAGGCCACTTGGGCTTGCCTGGGCACCCCGAGAAGGCAACAAAGGGGACTTTCAGCTGAACCAAGCCATATTCAATGCTGTTTGACACCTTAAAGATTTTCTGTGTTGTTGCTGGCAGTGGGTTTGTTAGGTTGATTGGTTGAGTTTCAGAGAGGATAGTGCCATCTGCAGATATCTCTTTGTTGAGAGACCTTTGAACTTTGCCTATACTATTTTGAGGTAGCTAGGCAGAAGCTAGGAATAAGAACCACATACCCAAGCTTCTCTTCTAGGAGATTCACATATAACTGTGAGATAAAACCAGACTTATCTATCAACTAAGTCCATTGTGGAAATTAAGAGTTAATATTAGAGAAAGATAGAGAGGGAGAGGAGAAATATATAACTTCTCATTATATAACACAAAGGACCCCATTAACCTATTTTAATCAGCTCTAATTACTTCCTATTGTATTTAGCTGCCTCTTAACATCCTCCATGAGTCTTTGTCAAGATTCAGAAATTAAAAATTGCTCATGGAACTGAGAATCAGTCCTCACAAATTGGCTCCAAATGAGTTTCTCTTGCAGGTTGTCACTGTTTCTTTTCCAACAGACTGTCCAGGAGCTTAATGACAGATACATGTGTCTGTCCTCATCAACAGTAGGAACCATCAGGTCTGGAGGATGGCTGTTTAGAATCTGAAGCTATGTACATTCCTTTTCTCTTCCAGGCCTGTCGTGCATCTGACCCAGGGAGAAAAGAAGGCAAATTCCTATGATGGAGTATCTTGAGAAACTCAAGAGAAAGGAGAAGTTCATCCATTGTCTTGGGCCTGAGGCACTCAATTTATAAAATGAAGAAGCTGGACTACAAGTTGAGGGAGATATGTTTTGGATGTAATGTTCCAAGACTATGTTATGTGATTCCAAGTGGTAAAATTGGGTTAAGTAACAGAAAAGAAAAGGGGCAGGAGTGGTGGTAGTGGTAGAGGGGGTAATCAGCAGAAGCACTGGGTCCTAAGCTTCTAACCAGCTAATACCTCCTCCTCTCTTGGAACTTCCCCTTAACAGCAGAAGGCAAAAACTGCTCAGACCCTTCCTGTCTCCTAGAGACTGTGGTGAGACTTACTGTAGCTCTATGGGTAGGCAGGGGCTTCTGCCTCTCTTCAGGATAAAGTCTTTGCCCAATTCCAGAATACCCTGATTTCCAGAACCCTTTAGCATCTTGGAACTGCTAATAATGGCAGGGAAGACCTACAGGGATGTAGAAGAGGTGGGGAAAGTCACGCATATGTCTATGCAAAAAGTCACCCAGATAAAGCACTTAATGATGCTTGAACAGGAATTTAAAATTTTGTAATTGGTTTATCTCAACTATAGGCTCTTGGTTTGACCTTAGTCAAGTGACTTATCAACTCAGACTGGGCTCTACCATTCATCACTTAGGGTAAGGTGGGATAGGAGAAAAGTGCTGCATAGGAGTTCAGCTCTGCTTCTACTGTCTGTGTGAGCCTTTCTTAGTTTCTCCATCAGTGTAGTGATAGATTAGACTGACTGGACCATAAGGGCATCCCTAGTTCTGACAAAGCAGATTCACCAGCTCCTGCAAACTAATAGAAAGTTAAACACAACAGGAAAATCATATCCTTGTTCAAGGATACTTAGGAAAGTACTCAGGGTTGTCAGAGACAGCACCTTAACCACATGGCAAACCACGGTTTCAAGTCCCAGACCTAGTGGCTTGCTTTCTCACTCTCCCTTTTTCTCTGTCACTCTCTGGTCAAAATTGAGAATAATAATAAACTAAATTAAAAATAAATAAATCTTTTACAAATTCCTTTTAAAGTTTTTTTTTTTTTTTTTCCCTAGAGGGCATGTGCACTCACTAGGGACAGAGTAAGAGAGAGGCTGAGGAGAAAGCACTCCCCATGGGGAATGGTCACACTTTGATCCTTCTTCTCTATCTCCTTCTTTTAGGATTTTGGGCACATATGCACATACATCCAGTTTGTTTCTCAAGCTTCCATTTGAACTACACAGTCAGCCATGTAAAATCCAGCTGCCTTGACAACCGGACCAACAAAGCTGGCTCAACTTTAAAAGTATTTTAAGAGATTCCATATATGAGGGTACTTCAAATGTTCATGCAAATTTAATATTATGAAAAAAAAAAGTTGTATGGATCCATTTTTTTCTGCACCAAAATAAACTCATACTTCAATTCCATTTTTTCCACGAGCTTTTTGAAGCCTCTGTGTATGTACTCTGCTCTCACTGGACTCTCACTGCACTTTGGTCAAGGAGGCAGAAAAAGAAATGGGGAAACTGAGGTTCTGAGAATTTGATTGGCTTTCCTACATTGCACAACATGGTGGTGTTAGAGTCTAGGGCACTGCAGTGGGACACTGATTCTGTCCCACAGGCTAAGGATAACCTAGTATCTGTGGCAGACTATTCCTCCCAACAGTGGACAGAGGTCACACTCACCTGCAAATAGATCTTCTTAAGTCCAGGAATTGAGTCACTGATGTGGCCTGATACAAGACGCCCAAGGCCTGAGGTAGCTCCAATACACACCAAGAGTACCCAGGTCTCCTTGATTTCCAAGAACTCTTCTTCCACATACTTCATCTGAAAAGCATAGTACCAAGGCTCCCAGAATTCAGGAGGAAGGAAAGGCTGACTGATTAACTGTTAGCATATACAGAACTCTCACTTTTCTGGCCCAGAACAAACCCCCTATCCTGCAGCTCTAGCTCCAGGACAAGTTCTCTGACTGCATCAAACAACCTAAAAGACTGCTTATTACTTGGTGGTCTGGATTCTGGGTTTCTGAGGAATGGCTAAGAAGGGTGGCTATTTTCAAGCCCCTTCTAAGCCCTGGCAGGACAGAATACAGTCTTAATAATTGAGAAAATTCCAAGGTTCCTCCCCAATCTTCCCATTCCTGTCACAGAACAGCCTCAGACAAACATCAGGTCACTAGAGGAGAAGGATCCACCAGTTTCCAGGTAACTCTTCCAAAGTATGTTTTAAGAAACATAAGGTCTATGGAGAATAGCAACTGGACTACAACCAACAGTTCTGTTGCCATAAATGTTTGGTGGATACTGGGATAAACAAAGCTCAGTGGGTTTCTTTTTTCTTTTCTTTCTTTCTTTCTTTCTTTCTTTTTTTTTTTTTTTTGAGAGAGATTTTTGCTAAAGGGCATGTGTACTTGCTAAAGAGAGACAGAGAGATAGAAAGTGAGAAATCATCCTCCAGGGGGATGGCTATGTTGTAATCCCTTCTCCATTCTTCTTTTGGGATTTTGGGCACACATGCACATGCACCCAGCTTGAGTTTCTCGCCCTCAGGTCTAGAACTCAAACCATAGTTGGCAATGAAGGAGTCCAGCTGCATAACCATTACACTATCTGCCATTTGCTGGTCCCAAGCTCAGTGAGTTTCTTTCGTTCTTTTTAATTTTTGGAGTGAGATTTTTGCTATAGGGCACGTGTGCACTCATCAGAAAGACAGAGACATAGAAAATGAGAAATCATTCCCCAGGGTGTGACCATGCCACGATGCCATCCCTATTATCTTCTTGGGATTTTGGGCATGCACGCACATGCACCTGGTGTTTTGGGGTTTTTTTTTTTTGTTTGTTTGTTTGTTTGTTTGTTTGTTTGGAGAGGTTTTTGCTATAGGGC
>NW_006203827.1:270862-277739 GCF_000334495.1 Tupaia belangeri chinensis | reverse complement strand
TCGACAGAGCCATGATGCTAACTGCTGGTCCCGCACCCGGTGTGTTTTTTAAGCCACCAGGTCCGGGACTGGAACTGTGGTTGACTATGTGGGGAGTCCAGCAACATAACCATTACACCATCTGCTGGTCAGTGAGTTTCTTAACTGCAGAATTTTATAGTACTGTTAAGAGATTAGTACATATTTTGAAGCTAGAGATATCTACTATATGTTATTTCCTAAACGAAATAATTTCATGACAAAGACCGGCATTCCACAGAACACAGTCTTAGAAAATTCTATCTTGGCTCATAAAGGTCAGTCTCTTGCATCTTCATGATGCTTATCTTCTCCTAAAAATCTATTTAAATGTTTACAGTGGGAGAAGTCATTGTCCATGGGCCTTCCTCTAAGGAACTCCCCCCATTTTACATTGAGTTCCTTCCTCATCCCTATCTGGGTCTCTCCAATTACTTTTTTTTATCCAATCACTTTTTGCTTCTTTTTCCAAAGGTCGTAGCTCTGCCCTTTTGATGTCCTCCACTCCCACCCTCTGGATTCTAGGCAAGTTGAGGGTAGCTTCTTAGAAACATGTGGTGTATGGGCCCACCCTGGTATTCCTCACCAAGTGTACATAGGGAACGAAGTAGCCAAGGGCAGCAGCAGCAATTCCGAAGGCCCAGATGCGGTAGGTGCGCTGACGGAATACTCGCATGTTGAAGTACTTCCTGAGCTGAGCCAGAAAGCGCTGGTGCAGGGTGTGGTCACCCCTCTTGCTTGGGGTGTCCTGGGAGCTGGGCAGGAGGGGCCGGTAGGTGAGTGAGAGCAGCATAAGAATAAACATGAAGGTACTCAGCACCTGGAAGGTTTGGGCCAGCTTGATCTTTTCCCCCAGCATTTTGATGAGGAAGGGAAAGGACATGGAGAAGACGCTACTCCCAGCGGATACAACACCATTGGCCAGACCCAGGCGTCGTTGGAAGTAGTGGCCCAGGATGACGAGGGATGGCTGAAAGGCGAAGGAACAGCCGCAACCAAAGAGAATCCCATAAGTGAAGTAGCGCAGGCTTAGGGAGCTGTGGGAGAGACACCAAGAGCTATCCTTAGCAGCCTGGCCATCAATCTACCTGTCCTCCTCCCTTCAGCCCCCCACCAAGACCTCCCTTCCTCCAACCTTAACTCAAAGCCACACTTGCCACTGAACTTCCAAGCAGACAAAGAATAGGGCCTCTGATCCCCATTTTGAAGATGGAAAAACAGAGGCTCAAAGAGTCCAAAGTAATCTAGCTGGGGATCAGCAAAGTTTGTACTTGAATCCCGGTCTATGTAACTGTACCATGACTCATAGCACCCCATCAACAAGGGCTGTCCAAAAGAAAGCTGAAACTAGCTTATGCAAAGGCTAGATTAGGGGCTACAGGGAGTCAGTGCCTTAGAGAGAGTAGTTTCACTTTCCTGCTCATCTGTACACCACGGGCATGCTGGTAACCAAAGTTTAATCCTAAGCAACAACAAAGGTCTGCAAGGAGCCAAGATCCTGGAAGAATAAGACCTTGCATAGGACTCTATAGTGTTTTTCTTCACGCTCAGGGCTCTCAGTATTTCAGTGGCTGATAGATCTCCTCAGTGACATCCCCTACCCTTCCCTGCCTAAAATCCACTAATAGATCCTTTGCCTCAGGCCCTGGATGATCCCCACAGAGTTCTTGAGGTAGAGTCCTTTTAACTTTCAGAGTCCCACCTCTTTTGCTGGACATGCTATAGATTAGTTCTCCAGAGTAGCCTGGCTGCTTGACAGAAAGTGGAGACCCAAAGAAGTTGTGTGCCTGGCAAAGTAAGACAGGCCCTGGCTTAAAACTCTTAGGCCTTGCTGTGGCCATAAGCCTCTATAACAGAAGGCAAAGTGTTAGAAGGGGAAAGGCTATAGGAAAGGCTATAGGAAGCACAGCTTAGCAGACTATCTGCTCCAAGATAATACTGGCACAACCTAGTGAAGATTTTTTTTCTGAGAGTTTTGTGCTATAGGGCATGTGTGTGCACCAGAAAGAGAGAGACAAAGAAACGGAAAGCGAGAAATCACCCCCCAGGGAGGATGGCCATGCCACAATCCCTTCTACATTCTCCTCTTGGGATCTTAGACACACATGTATATGCACCTGGCATGAGTTTAAGTCATCAGGTCCAGGACTCGAACCACAGTTGACTACATGGGAGCCCAGCGACATAGCCAATACACCAACAGAATTTTGTTTTATTTTTGATAACTCCACATAATTTGCAATAGTTCTTATCTGACCACTTAGTTACCTAATACTCTTCTTGGTCAAGCAGTTCTTTCCCAGAGACAGAACTAATCATCAAATAAAAAAGACCGGGCCTATGCTACAGAAATGATGTGATGCTAACAACCATGAATCCACAATAGCTGTCGTCACTGTTGCTTTCCATTTGCCTGAAGTCACTAAAAGTGAGCAGGCATTCAGGTTTCAAAAAGATTGTCTCCATTTGGAACACATAGCTAAGCCAACTGCTTCTCTTTTGTCAGGTTCTTTGGAACTTGTTCCCATTAGATTCTAGGTATTGGTTTAGGCTAGGGACTTTTCTAAGAAAGAGGAATTAGACCTTCAGAGAAAGGACTGGTGAGAACAAAATATGGGTCCAGCTCAGGGTGCTGTGTGGTGGATCTGTTTCTAGCTGGGCCTTAGAACAGGAAGCTCCTGAATTGAGCTTGCCAAAGCCTCGCCAGCCCTGTCTGTACTCTGCTTAATTCTACATCATCCCAAGAAACTCAGAGCCCCTCGCCAGCCCTGTCTGTACTCTGCTTAATTCTACATCATCCAAAGAAACTCAGAGCCCTGATTGAAACAATAGGAAGGATGACTTGGAGCTCTAGCCACAAACAGAACCACTTTTCCACTGGATTTGAAGCCATCCAGAATATTTCTTGGCTCTGAAGATGTTCTTATAGAAAGAGCAAAAGTGGTGGGGTGGAAGTTAGGGGCCAGAGAACAGAACACCTACTCCAATGTGCCTGAAAAACAGTGCTAGAGGATAACACCACATCTGAGCTCCTTCCGCTCCTATAACTGAGCCCATGTGAATTGGAAAGGAAATGGGATCCGTATGTTGCTAATTTGTTTACACTTTGCTCAGTCTTAAAAACAATTCTCTGCTGTGTCACACTGATATTGGAGCTGCTTCTGAGGCCTAGCTCCTCCCCATAAAGAACCAGGCACCATCTTGCTGAGTGCAAATGAGGCCAATCACCAGAGGGGTCCTGAAAAAGTTTGGAGCTGCTGCCCTGGGAGAGCTGACCAGGTTCCATGCAGGAGATGGTTTTCCTCTTCCCTGTCCCAGTTGGATGGAATGGTGCCAAGGAATCACTGCAGGCCAAATCCAAGCTCTGCTGCAAGGCAGGCTGGGCAGCCAGAAATGCTCAGGTCATAAAGAAAGCTGTCTCACCCTCACAGGGTCCAGTTGAGGCAGAATGCAATATCATTCTCCATTATGAGAGGAACCTTTGGCCTAGGGAGCACGGACCATCTCTGAGGAGCCAAGTTCAGAAAGCAAGTCTCTGACAAGTTAGCTCTGCCCTCATTCCAGACATGTCACTGTGGCCATTTCTATGTCTCTAGGCTGGCACTCTCTTACATCAGCCCAAAAAGTTTGGAAGTAGAAGGTACTACAACTTCCAAAGTACCTTTGGCAGAAAGTCAATGAAGTTCTTGAGAAATTCCATATCTTTCAAGCTGTGGTATAGTGTCTTTATTCTCCCTTCCCCTACACACATATTTCTACAGGGCTGGCAAAAAAGGTGGGGACAGAAAATGAACTTGTAACCTGTTCCTTACCTGACACTACAAGTTCTATCAGTGGGACTAGTGGAACTAGAGTTGAGCTTAAACCTACATGGGTAGCTAGGTTCTGGGTCTACGCCTCAGTAAAGGTGTAAATATCCTTCTAAATATCTAAATATCGTTCTCATGCCCAAGACATAAATCTTTATCCTAAATCATCCATATGTTGGCACCCAGAAAGGGACCAGAAATGCTAAACATCCTTGGAATCACCTGACCTCTTATTCCATATAAGAGTCCTTCAAGAATTCTAGAATGCTAGGTGTTCACATGGGCTCATTTTCAGGAGGGAAGATGAGGTCATGAGATAGATATGTGGTACACTGAAGGGGAAGAGAATGGCATAGCAGAAAGAAACCTGAAAAGACTACCTGGTCTAATCCCTTCATGTTACAGATATAGATATTGAGGCGCAGAGAGGGGAATGGTACTTATGAATTATTCCATAGTCATTCTCTGGACAAAACTGGACTTAGGGCCACCTCTGTGAACCATCAGGCTTAGGCTCCTCCCAACACTTTGGAACTCTTGGGTCCTCTTTGGGGGTAGTCCCTATCAATATGTCATGGGGATTCTGCTTAGATTAATCCCATTGTATCATGAATCTTGAGAGTAGAGTCATTGAGGGCCCTACATAGCCATGCCACAGAGGATTCTGCAATGAAAAGAGTGTCCCTAGCTGAAATCCGGAAAGAAGCCAACCCTCTCCCCTGGGGAAATGGCCAGCAACCTCTAGTCTTACCTGGTGAAGGAGCTGGTATGGAGGCCAATGAAAGCAACAGCAGCTCCCGCAGTTGCTGTGATTCGACAGCCCAACCGGTCAGTGAATATACTCACAATGGGAGAACAGAAGAAGATCATGCCCATTGCAAGGGCTCCTACCCATGCTGCAGAGAAAAAAAGCACAAAGACATTTTGACTTAATATGGTACCTGATGGGGATGTTGGTATCTCAGTTCTCCACTAGTCTTTCAGGCACTGCATTGGTCTGTACTGCCAGCTTGCTGGTCCCTCATGGTCAGAGATGTATGCAAGCAGAGGATAGGTATAAAAGATAGGATTCAAGCATGGAGGGGGGGGGGCAATTCAGATTAACTGATATTTCGGGCTATTTCAGGGACATTAAGATCTGGCGTTTTAGACACTGAGCTACTTGGCTTCAGGGACAAGGACCATGGGGGGTTAAGTTTTTAGAAGCTAAGGTCATTTAGACAATCCTGTGAAGATAATAAAATTAAGGAGCAAGAAAAGCCACAGACAAAACCCTTGAATTGTACTAGGATGCATAACAGGTTCAGAACCCACCCAAAGATTTCTAAGGACACTGTTCAAGAGGGTCATGAAATCCTCATGCAGAAATTCTTCAACAGAGTCCGTGTTTGGCAAATCTGACTAAACTCAAATAAGAAGAGCATATCCTGTTTTTAAAGGTTCTTAGGTGTCTATAATAATCCTCACCGGAGAGAACGAAATTTACCATTATACTTGGATTCTTCTAGCCCATTTCCCTTGCTCAGCTTTCAGAAGGAAAGTCCAAACTTTGTTTGAAGGCTGTTAGCAAGTTTCATCTTGAACCTTTCTTTTCTAGGCTAAATAATCTTAATTTCTTTAACTTACCTTCTTAGGTTTAATTTCTAACTTTGTAATTACTTTCAGAGATGTCTGAACACATTCCAAGTCTTCGTCATTATCAAAATGCATTCATTGAGTGTCATCTGAGCAGTGGGCTGGGTTAGCTTATGGCTCTCTTCAATTGTGTAGCCCCAAGTGGGCCAGAAGAGAGCAGACTGAGGAAGTTAGGGTTAGTTCACCCACTGTATCTCTTACCTCAGTACCAAATAGGTTGCTCAGCTTCCCATTGGAAATCTTTGCTTTTCTAAGACCCTATTCTGAGCCCTAGCTTCCTGGCTCCAAAAGTACTTGCCTAGGACATCAGGAGACCTAGAATTTCATCATAGCTTCACCTTTTACCTTGCAATTTCAACTTTTATCAGCTGTGGGAGCTTGAGGTCATACAGCACTCCTCTAATCCTCAATTTTCTCATCTGTGAAATAGGGATTAAAATTTCTGCTGTACTTTCCTCAAAAAAATGTTTAATGATGATCAGATATAATTATAGATATAGCATATGTATAAGAGAGCTTTATAAATATCAACAGTAATACCATATACAAAAATCAATACAAAATGGATCACAAACTTACATGTAAACTTCAAACTATAAAACTCCTAGAAGAAAGCATAGGATAAAAATATTTCTGACCTTTAGTTAGGCAAAGATTTTGCAAATATTCACAGAAAGTATGATCCAAAAAAATCTGATATTTTAGATTTCATCAAAATTTAAAATTTTCACTCATAAAATAGTTATGAAAATATAAAGACAAAGAAAAAGCCATGGGAAAAACATTTGAAATCACACATATCTGACAGAATGGTATTCAGCATGCAAGTATGAGTTCACTCTCACAACTCTAAGAAGAAAACAAAAAAATTCCAATTTAAAATATGGGTAAAAGACTTAACCAAAGGGCCAGCAGGTGGCATGGTGGTTAAGGTGCTCAACTCCTACATGGCTGACCATGGTTTGAGTCCCAGACCTGGTTACTTGTTTTCTCACTTTCTCTGATGAAATAAAAAATAATAAATAAATAAAATTATTTTTATTTTTATTTTAAAAATTTTGTTAAAGAGAAGTTTTTGCTATAGGGTGCATGAGCTCGCAGGAGAGACAGACACAGACAGAAATCAAGAAATCACTCCCCCCTCCAGGGGGTTGGCCATGCCGCAATCCCTTCTCCTTCATTCTCCTCTCGGGATTTTTGGCACATATGCACATACCTCTGGTGTGAGCTTAAACCACCAGGTCTGGTACTTGAATCGTGGTTGATTATGTGAGAGTCAAGCATTATAAACATTATGCCATCTACTGGTTCTCAATAAAATTAAATAATTCTTTAAAATTTTTACAAAAAAGGGCCCAGCAGGTGGCATGGTGGTCAAGGCACTGGACATTCCCACATGGCTAGCCATGGTTTAA
>NW_006203827.1:269991-270649 GCF_000334495.1 Tupaia belangeri chinensis | reverse complement strand
AGAAGCTAGCGTGATGACTACAAATCACTGCAGGACCACAAGAAATATGGGAAAGCAAGAAAATAACTCTCCTCCAAGGGAAAAAAATAACTTCTCTTCATCCAAAAGCAGTTCAATGGAAATCATGAAAATGTCTGATAAAGAATTTAGGACATTAATAATGGCAAAGCTAACAGAGATGGAAGAGAAGAGAAACAATGAACTGCAGAAGAGGAAGCAGAAAGGAGTTGCTGAGTTCCAGGAGGTGAGGGAATTCATGCAAGATCTAAAAGAGGAATTTCACAGTTTACAAAAGAATCAGATGGAACTGTTAGAGATGAACGCTATAACACAGAAAGTCAAACTCTCCCTTGAAAGTATTAAAAGCAGACTAGATCATACAGAAAATAGAATCTCAGATGTAGAAGAAAAAAATGGCTGGCCTTAAAAAATCCACCACGAAGACTGAGAAAATGGCCAAAAATTTTAGAATAATATGCAAGAAGTACTGGATACCATCAAACGTCCAAATATCCGATAACAGGCATTCCAGAAGGTGAAGAGACCCATAAGGGCATTGATAATCTATTCCATGAAATCCTGCAAGAAAACTTTCCAAACCTAGAGAGGCATTTGAAGATCCAGTCCCAGGAAATACAAAGGACCCCAAATAGAATCA
>NW_006203827.1:266102-269780 GCF_000334495.1 Tupaia belangeri chinensis | reverse complement strand
AGTAAAATTAAATGCAGACACACAGAAATAAAAGTTCAAAAACTAAGAAAGTGGCCAGCTTAATCATAGGGACAAGTCTGGGGTTGAATATTATATCCCAGAATTTAATCGGGAAAATTGAACCAGAACAGAAGATAAAGTATATGAGACTGAATTGGTAAAGTAAAATTTTATGACTTTTGACGAAAATATTGCTGATTTTCTTGTAGACTTTGTTATCTGGTTGTTAAGGATTTGTGTCCTGTCTTGAGATATGGATAGGTTCATGCACCTACCATTTGAACAGAATCTTACCCTCTTTCCTGGCTTTAAGCAAAGTTCCTTAGCATTTCTTTGATTTAAGTTAAAACTGGTTTTCTTAATAGTACCAAGTGAACTTGCTATTGAAAGTAGTTAGATTATTTAATAAATTGTGTGATCAATACAATGTGGGTGGGAAAGCAATGGAAGACAATTGTAGACACCAGAGATAGTGTGAGAAGAGGGTAGGAACGAACAGAGGGTCAGAAATAAGGGTAAAAAAAATTCTAGAAACTAGAAATAGAAAATTTTTGATAATAATATGCATGATTACGCCACTATGCTGTATATTCTGGATGAGAAATCACATTTTGTATGCTGTGACAATACTTAGGGAATAAATGTAAATTAAGTAAATAAAAAGTTTCAGGGGAAAAAAAACAACTAAAACTGTTTTTCTTTAAATTAAAAAAAATGCATTAAAAATACCTATTCGATGACTGCAGTAAGATATATAGCCCCAGCTAGGTTCTACTTTATAGAATGTTAATTCTACTCACTGAGGCTTATGCCTATAGTTGGACTTGTGTTCATGGAAATGTATATATCAGCTGTGCTTGCTATGAAAATATTTATATTAATTAAGATCTTTAGTGACTTAATAAAATGTGGGGGAAAAAAGTATAGAAAGCAAACAGATAACAGAGACAGTGTGGGAGGAGAGTGGGAGATGGCAGAGGGTAAGAGATAGGGAATCAAGGATGGGAAAAAGAGGCAAAACATACAGAAAACAAAAAATGGAAAATTATTTGTTGACGATAACATGTATGTTGATGGGCTTGATTGAGTCAATATACAGTGTACTCTGGATGGACAATCTCACTTTGTATGCTGTAATGATGTACAGTGAATGAATGTAAATAAATAAATTTAATAAAAAAAAAATAAATGAATGAATGAATAAATAAGATTAAAATAAATAATTCTTTAAAAAATTATAAAAACGAGGAATCACACAAAGAGAAACACACAAAGAGAAATCACACAGACACTATGAATGGCAAGTAAGTACATGAAAAGATACTTGACATCATTAATCATTTCAAAAATGTATATTAAAACCTAAATGAGAAATTCAATACACATTCACTAAGAAGTTTTTTTTTTTTAATGATTTTTTTTCTGTAGAGATTTTTGCCTTAGGACACATGTGCTCACAGGAGAGAGAAAGAAAGAAATAATGAAAGGACAAAGACAATCAAAGGAAAAATGAGAAATCACCTCCAGTGGGGATGGTCATCCCACAATCCCTT
The DNA here is from genome assembly GCF_000334495.1 of Tupaia belangeri chinensis. Lineage (NCBI taxonomy): Eukaryota > Metazoa > Chordata > Mammalia > Scandentia > Tupaiidae > Tupaia > Tupaia belangeri. The sequence continues at coordinate 268,227 of NW_006203827.1, read as the reverse complement.
CTCCATTCTCCTCCCAGGATCTTAGGTATACATGCACATGTACCCGATGTGAGTTTCAAGCCACTGGATCCGGGACTCAAACCATGGTTGTACATGTCGGAGTCCAGTGATGCAATCGCTACACCATCTACTGGCTCCAAAAGGTTTGTTTAAAAAATGATGATATGGGGACCAGCAGTTAGAGTAATGGCTATGTCGTTGGATTCCCATGTAGTCGACCGTGGTTCATGTCCCAGACCCAGTGGCTTAAAACTCACACTGGGCGCACAAGATCCGAGAGGAGAATGGAGGAGAAGGGATTGCAGCATGGCCATCCCCCCTGGGGATGATTTCTCGCTTTCTGTCTCTCTGTCTTTCTCTGTCTGTCTGGCGAGTGCACACGCCCTATAGCAAAAACTCTCCAAAAAAAAAAATGATGATATGAAACCAGTGGATGGCATAATTTTTATGTAGCTGGACTCTCACATAGTCGACCACAGTTTGAGTCCCAGATCTGGAGGCTTGAAAATCATGCCTGGCACATGGGCATGTGTACCCAAGATCCCGAGAGGAGAATGGAGGAGAAGGGACTGCAGTGTGGCCATCCCCCCTGGGGGGGTGGTTTCTCACTTTCTGTCTCCCTGTCTCTAGTGAGCACACACACGTTATATCCCAAAAAATGATAATACTGGGCCAATAGGTGGCATGGAGGTTAAGGCACTGGACCCCACATGGCCAACTCTACAGTTCAAGTCTTAGACTCAGCAGCTTGACGAGGAGAATGGAGGAGAAGGGATTGTGGAGTGACTATACCCCGGGGAATGATTTCTCACTTTTTCTCTCTCGCTTGCTTTCTCTGGCAAGTGATGCACCCTATAGCAAACTTTAAAAGAAAAAAAATCAATACTTAATACTGAGGTGGATGTGGAGGAACTGAAAAATCTCATATATTGTTGGTAAAAATGCAAAATAATACACCCACTTTGTAAAACAGTTTGGCAACTTCTTGAAAAGTTAATCACACATTTACCATAGGACTCTAAAATTTCATTCCTAGGCATCCACTCAAGACAAACGAATATTTAAATTTATACAAAAATCTGTACCTAGATGGTTATAGAACATTTTCTGTAACTGTCAAAATCTGGCAGGGTTGTGTGGTAGTTAAGGCACTGGACTCCCACATGGCTGACTGCAGTTCAAGTCCTGGACCTGGTAGCTTGCTTTCTCATTTTCCCTCTCTCTTTTTTTCTCTGGTGAGCACACATGCCATGTAGCAAATTAAAAATAATAATGATGATATTAATGATAAATAAAATGAAATAAATGGTTCTTAAAAAAAAACCTGGCAACAACCTAGATGTACGTCAACTAACGAATGGCTAAACAAAATGGTATATATACTTTAATACAATGCAATAAAACTCATCAATAAACAGGAATGAATAATTGATACAGGCAACAACGTGGGCAATTCTCAAAGGCATTATGCTAAGTGAAAGAAACCAGACTCAAATAATTGCATTTACAGGAAATTATGACAATGGCCAAACTATAGGGACAGAAAAATAATCAGTGGATGCCAGGTGAAGAAATGGAGATAAAGAACTGCCTATCGAGTGGCATGAGGGAATTTTGGGGAGTGATAGAAATATTATATGAGTGGCAGTAGTATTCTTTTGTCAAGATTGCTAGAACTGAGAATATAAAAAGAGTCAATATTACCATATGTAAATTATATCTCAATAACTCGTATATTAAAAAGAAAATAGGGTAGGAAAGCAGGAAGTGCCAATATGAGATCTCATTTATGATGCATGTATTTTTCTTCTGGACAGATTTTCAAAAAGTAAGCTCAATTGTGCTGTCAAAGAGAAAAAAATATACTTAAATTCAGTAACTCAGGACCGTCAGGTGGCATGGTGGTTAAGAGCGCTGGACTCCCACATGGCCGACTGCGGTTTGAGTACCAAACCTAGTGGCTTGCTTTCTCCCCTCTCTCTCTCTCTTTCTCACTTTCACTCTGGCTCTCTCTGGTCAAAAGAAAGAAGGAAGAAGAAGAAAGAAAGAAGAAAGAAAGAAAGAAAGAAAGAAAGAAAGAAAGAAAGAAAGAAAGAAAGAAAGAAAGAAAGAAAGAAAGAAAGAA
>NW_006203827.1:260454-266056 GCF_000334495.1 Tupaia belangeri chinensis | reverse complement strand
AAGGAAGGAAGGAAGGAAGGAAGGAAGGAAGGAAGGAAGGAAGGAGAGAGAGAGAAAGAAAAAGAAAAAGAAAGGAAAGAAAGAAAAAGAAAGAAAGAGAAAGAAAGAAAGAAAGAAAGAAAGAGAGAAAGAAAGAAAGAAAAAGAACAAATGAAAGAAAGAAAGAATAAAGGAAAAGAAAGAAAAAAGGAAAGAAGAAGAAAGAAAGAAAGAAAGAAAGTTAAATAAAATCTTTTTAAAAGAGAACCCACTATTACTTGGCCCTTTTAAATATCTACAATACAATGAAAACAGATGATTAAGCTCGTAAGGTGGCTATTGTGTAGTCAAAGTTTAAATTTTATATGTGTGTGTATGTACATGTGTGTGTGTGTACATTTAAATTTGCTAAAAGATGTGTGTGTTCACTGGAGAGAGACAGAAAGAGAGAGTGAGAAAGCATGCTGCAATTCCTTCTCCTCTACCCTCTTCTCAGGATTTTGGGCACCCATGCACATGAGGTTGGTGTGTTTTTCAAACTGCTGGGCCCAGGACTCGAACTGCACAGTAGGCCATGTGGGATCCAACTGCCTTAATCACCATGCCACTGGGCTGGCCCTTTTAATTATATTTTATATAGCTTTTAAAAAAATTAATCTGGCTTTTAAAAACTTTTTAAATTTGGAAATAATTAGATTCATAAGAAGTAGCCAAGATAGTCCAGAAAGGTCTTGGAACTTTTTACCTAGTTTTCCCTAATGTAACTATAGTATGATATCAAAACCAGAAAATCGACAGTGGTACAATGTGTGCATATAGTTCTGTCATTTTATCGTCTATAGATAACCACCACTGCAATCAAGATACATAACTAATTGCCATAAAGATTTCTTTTGTGGTACCCCTTTATAGTTACATCCAGCCCATTCCCCCACTACCTCTAACTCCTAGCAATCCCAAATTTGTTTCTTTGTCTCTATAATGGTCTTTATTTCAAGAAAGTTACACAGATGGAGTCATATAGTATGTGACATTTTGAAACCGACTTTCTGTTTGTTTGTTTTTGCTATAGGGCGTGCGCACTCACCACTGAAAGAAATAGAAAGGAAAAGTGAGATATCATCCTCTGGGGGTAGAGGATGGCCATGCCACAGTCCCTTTTCCTTCAGTCTCCTCTTGGGATTTTGGGCACGAATGCACATGTGCCTGGCGTGATTTTCAAGTCACAGGGTCCAGGACTCAAACTGTGCAGCTGGCTATGTGGGATACAACGCTTTAACCTCTGTGCCACCTGCTGGCCCAAACTGGCTTTTTTGTTTTCAAACCCAGCATAACCCCCTGTAAATACATATTTGAAGTGAATTTCTTATAGACAATATATAGTTGGAGTATGTTTTGATTCTGTTTTTCAATCTACTCTGCCAAATGCTGTCTTTCAATTGATGTATTTAGACTATTTATATTTGATGTAATTACTGATATGCTAGGTTCACTTTATTTTTGTTTCTTGTTTATTCTTTTTTTTTTAAATCTGACTACCTACGGGTTATTTAAACAGGTTTTAGAATTTCATTTTAATTTCTTTATAGTGTTTTTGAATGTATCACTTTACATATAATATATATATGTGTATACACACACACACACACACACACATATATATATATATATATATATTTAGTGGTCTCTATCCAAAGAAATCACATTATGTGCATATAATGTTATGCCATATGTCTATAACATCACAGTTAACTGGTGTTAACATTTTTCTAGGTTGAGTGGAGTGTAGAAACCTAATCTTTCCTATGTTCTTTTACCCTCCTCCATTTATAATGTAATTGTCTTAAATTTTTCCTTTGTATACGCTGATAACCACATCAGGCACTGTTAGAATTTTTCTTCAACTGTTAAACATAATTTAGAAAACATGAAAGGAGAAGAAGAACCCATTATATTTACCCATAATTTTATTCTTTCCACTACTATTTCTCTCTTCCCAACATTCCAAGATTCCTTTTACTGTTTATGTTTTAATTAGAGATCTTCCTTTAGTCATTCTTTTAGTCTGTTGGAACAAATCCTCTTAACTTTCTTTTATCTGAGAATGCTTTTTATTTTTCTCTTTGTTCCTAAAGAGTAGTTTCGGGACCAGCAGTTAACGTAATGGCTATGTCTCTGGACTCCCATGTAGTTGACTGCTGTTCGAGTCCCAGACCTGGTGGCTTAAAACATGCTGGGCTCATGTGTGTGTGTGCCCAAGATCCCGAGAGGAGAATGGAAGAGAAGGGATTGAGGCATGGCCATCCCCCCTGAGGGGTGATTTCTCGCTTTCTGTCTCTCTGTCTCTCTCTGTTTGTCTGGCGAGCACACGCACCCTATAGCGAAAACCTCTCCAAAAAGGAAAAAAAAAAGAGTAGTTTCACTGGGTATACAATTTTGGATTGATAAGTCTCCCAGAACTTGAAAAATGTGCCAGGACCGGCAGTTGGTCTAATGGCTATGTCGCTGGACTCCCATGTAGCCGACCGTGGTTCGAGTCCCGGACTCGGTGGCTTAGACTCATGCAGGGTGCATATGCATGTGTGCCCAAGATCCTGAGAGGAGAATGGAGGGGAAAGGATTGTGGCATGGCCATCCCCCTTTGGGGGGGTGATTTCTCGCTTTCAGTTTCTATTTTTAGGCCACAACCCCATAAAAAAAAAACACCAAAAAAAAAAAAAAAAAAAAAAAAAAGAAGAAAGAAAAAGAATAATGGCCCCTTCTTCCTTTTTCCCTCCTCAGTTTCTAATGAGAAATCCACTGCCATATAAATTGTTCTCCCCCTAGAGTTAAGATGTCATATCTCGGGACCAGCAGTTGTTGTAATGGTATGTCACTGGACTCCCATGTAGCCGTCTGCGGTTCAAGTCCTGGACCCAATGACTTAAACTCATACCAGGCGCGTGTGTGCCCAAGATCCCAAGAGGACTATGGAGGAGAAGGGATTGTGGCATGGCCATTCCCCCTGGAGAGTGATTTCTTGCTTTCTGTCTGTCTCTCTCTTTCTGGCAAGTGCATGTGCCCTATAGCAAAAACCTCTCAATAAATAAATAAATAAATAAAGACGTCATATCTCTTTCACTTTTCCAAGATTATTGTGTGTGTATGTATGTGTGTGTGTGTGTGTGTGTTTCAGAAGTTTAACCATGATATGTCTTGGAATTGATTCCTTTGAATTCATCCTCTTTGGAATTCACTCAGCTTCTTAAAACAATAGATTTATGTCTTTTGCCAGATAGGGGAAATTTTTAGCAATAATTTGAGTGCTTTTTTAACCCAGCTTTTTTTTTTCCTCCTCCCCTTTCAGAACTCCTGATGTTAGATCTCTTGAGACCCTGAGACTTTGTTCTTTTTTTTTCTCCATCTTCTCTGTTATTCAGGTAAGATAATTTTTACTGTTTTATCATCAAGTCACTGCTTTTTTTTTCTGTCCTCTCTATTCTGCTGTGGAGCCATCCAGTAAGGGTTATTTTATTTTGACGATTGTGTTTTTCAGTTTTAAGTTTTCATTTGTTTTGTTTTTATATCTCTATTTATTTGCTAAGACTTACTATTTTTCCTTTTCATTTTTTAAAAGTATGATTATAATGATTTATTGAAGCATTTTATGCTGGCTGCTTTTAAAATCCTTGCCAAATAATTCTAACTTCTATGTCATCTTGGTGTTAGTGTCAGTTAATGATCTTTTCTGATTGAAGTGAAGATTTTCCTGATCCTCAGTGTGATGAGTAATTTTCTATTATATTTTGGACATTTTGGATATTATGTTATGAGACTATGTATTTTATTTAAATTTTGTGTTTTGGGTTGGCAGGTGGTGTGGTAGTTAAGGTGCTTGATTCCCACATGGTCGACCGTGGTTTTGAGTCCTGGACCTGGCAGCTTGCTTTCTCACTTTTTCTCTCTCTCTCTCAGATCAAACTAACTAAGTAATAATAAATAAACAAAATAATAAAAATTTAAATAAATAAATCTTGTGTTTTAGCAGGTCTTCTCTGACATCATACCAGCAACGTACCACCTCATTACTACCAGATGAAGGGAGAAGTAGAGATTCCCTGTTCACTTCCATTGACACCCTGAGGAGTAAGGATTTCTTATTATGGCTGAACAGGGGTGGGTGTTTACCCACTAGGCTTCTTTTGATATCTTTCTGGTTGAAAATGTCAAGAGTCCCTTGTTACTCTTTCCTGTGTGGTCTCAACTGACACTACACTGAGCAATGGTGAAAATCCCGGCTTCTTATTTGGCTTTCTCTAACACCACCTTGGCATCATTCCAGGAACAGGAGGGGTAATCAGAGGTTATAGTCTGACAAAGGTGAAAGTCCAGGCTTCCTTCTTGGTTTCTCTACTAACACCATGGGGGTGGGTTGTTACTGCTGAGACAGGAGAAAATTCCTGGCTCACTACTCATTTTTCTCTGACATCACTTCAGCATGGGAAGGGGGCAGGATAGGGTACCTTGTTACAACTGGGTGAATCTAGAAGTCTAGGCTCCCCACTAGCCCTATGCTGCAAAGATCAAGTGGGGTGCATTTTTTTTCCTCATAGTGTTTACCTGGAGTAGTGAGGTTATTGTCTAAAGTTTTTTATATTGCTTGGCTGCCCCTTTCCTGGTAATTTGGGGTAAAGAGATTAGGCTTTTCTTGGGACTTTCTTGATCTGCTGGGGTTACTAACTTCTTCATCTCCAGGTATAATATATATGAAGCAAAAAGAAAACCCAGGTAATTCCATATCATTCCTTGGGTCCTGAGTTCCCTAGTCTATCTGCCTTCTTATATTTGTTTTATATATAATGTCCAACATTTTTTTTTGGAGAGGTTTTTGCTATAGGGCACATGTGCTCGCCAAAGAGACAGGCAGACAGAAAGCAAGAAACCACTCCTCAAGGGGGATGGCCATGCTGCAATCCCTTCTCCTCCATCGTCCTCTTGGGATCTTGGGCACGCATGCACGCACACACACCCAGCATGAGTTTAAACCACTGGGTCCGGGACTCGAACCACGGCCAACTACATGGGAGTCCAGCAACGTAGCCATTATACTATCTGCTGGTCCCCATCCAACATTTTGAAAAGTTTTTGCCATAGGACATGTGTTTACCAGAAAGAAAGATAGAGAGGTAAAGTGAGAAATAATCCCCCAGGGGGATAGCTACACCGCAATTCTTTCTCCTGGGATCTTGGGTACACACGCACATGCACCCAGTGGGATTCCCAGGCTCCCAGGTCCAGGACTTGAACTATGGTTGGCCATGTGAGAGTCCAGAGCCCCAACCACCACACCACCTGCTGGTTCCATAATGTCCAGCATTTTCAGCTTTACTTTATGGGAGAAAAAGGGAAAATTACCATAAGTATTTTTTTTTAAGTTTTGCTGTAGTGTGTGTGCACTTGCCAGAGGGAGACAAAGACAGAGAGAGTGAGAGGAAGGAAAAATGAGAAGTCACCCTCTGGGGGTGGGAGGATGGCTATATCAAAGTTGCCTTAACTTCAATGCCACCTGCTGGCCCACAGTGTAATTTTTAAAAACTTTTGCCAGAAAGTGCATACACTAGACACAAAGAGACAGAGGGAAAGA